>NC_141993.1:54951023-55198523 GCF_049901715.1 Pseudonaja textilis | reverse complement strand
ACAATTCCACAATTTCCTTTTGTTTGCAAATTTCACTTTCTCTTTTCAGAGTCTCTATGTTGTAGTATCCTAATTCTGGTTATTTTGTATCAAGTAAGTCTTTGACTGATCCAAGTTTTAAGATAGAAAGGGATATATATAAAAACAATTCCCTTCTCCACTAGATGGCACTCTTCGCTATATTTAAAGTCAATTATTGTTCTTTTTCCCGCCTTTCTCATTCAATCATATTTTAAAGTTCCAATATCAATAAATTCAAATATCAGTTTTGAAGTTTTATTTTCCACCTTGACACAGCCCAGTCTAGCTTTAATAAACATATTTAGTGTCAGGGTTATATATTTAATTATTTCAAATACAAGTTTCTTCTTCCAGCTTCTTCCATTAAGGTACAAAACAACTTCAACTGTCACGTATTTTCTTTCTTAATTTCTTTGTCTGCTGCTTAAATCCACTTTCTTAACATTTTTTTTAAAAAAAATAAGTCCAGGGTACCTTATGCCAAAATTCTCCTGGTTTCTATGATGTCCTCTTCATTCACAGCTCCTGCACTATCTTGTCCATTCGAACTTACCTCTTTGGGGTGGCCATTTTACTGGCCACTGCTGCAGTTGTCTTTGAAGAGAGTGGTTGTCAAACCAAGAAGGGAGATGTGACTGCCCTCAATTCAGCTAGCTGTCTCCCCTTCTTTGCCACCCCCTACAAGGTGGCTTTGGCCCTAAATCACAAGGATCAGGACCCTCAGACAAAAGAGTATGGACTGAAACTGCGCATGATTGCGGATTTCGGTCTATCTTTAAAGCAAGCCAAACTGGAAGTCCAAAGTAGCCACACAAATCTTGATACTAGGTACTTTTGCTGTTACTACAGTCTTGCAGGTCAAAAGGTGCAAGCTTCTTCTTACAATGAGTTGTCAACTTTCCCACCCCTGAAACAGATGGACTCCCAATGAAGACTTTGCTTAAATTATCTTGTTTCATGGATAAATTCTCTTGGGTCTGAAGTCTATGGAAAGTATGTATTTGGGAAATGATACTGTATTGGCCCTTCAGTCCTATGAGAAATTGCTTTATTTTTAATTTATTCATGTAAAGTGAGCTCTTGGCAAAGACTTATCCTAATAAATAATAAATCACTAATAAATAATGCATATTAATTAGGAAATTTTGCAGTAGTATGCATTCCCCAGTTAGAGACTATTCTAGTGTTGAATATCTAGATTTAATCAGTAATATTGTGATACAATTCAGAGTTCCATTGGACTGTAGCTTGTTCTAGCTTTACATTTCTTTCAAACTTTTTTGTTACAGCCATTTGATTTGAGTCTTAGAATTACAAACTGATTGGCCAAAACACTTACAGTAGGCTTATCTTCCACTGGAATTTCCCCTGATATCAAAAAACAAAACAAAAAAACCCCTTACTAAACTATTCTTAGTCTTAAATAGTTTTTAAAGCAGATTTACCAACAAAATATTTTATATTAAATATTGTAAATGGTGTGTATTCAAAATCTGAGACAAAACTTATTTGACTTTATTTTAGGGACAAAGAACACTATATGATTTTGTATTGAATTTTAAATTTTAACCAAAGCAGTTCATTTATTGAAAAAGAATCAACAGTACCAAAGGAAGAAAAACCATGACTTTATTGAATTTATGAATTCTACTTCTAATTTGCCTAATAAGGGTGGCAGCTTCTGGTCCATGGTGGTGGTCTCATCTTCTGAGTGGGTGGGAGTCTGTTTTCTGGCATGGAAGTGTGTTGGTGGCATCTTGTGTGGCTCTCATGGGTGTGGGTCTGGTGTCCTTCTTCATGTTAGGGTACTCTGGAGTCTGTTCATGAGGGCGGGTTTCCAAATGGCTGGAAGGCGGGAGGTGTCATCTCGTTTCTCATGCTGTGTGGCGTTTTTTCTATCTCTATGGCTTCTCTGATTATTCTGCTGTTGAAGTGTTCGGTTTTGGCGATAGTTCTGGTATTTTTAAAATCAATTTCATGTCCTGTGGCTTTGAGTTGTTGAACCAGGGAAGAGGTCGCTTTCTTCTTTTTGATTGAGTTCTTATGTTCTTCAATGCGTGCACTTATTCTTCTGTTAGTTTGTCCAATGTATGTGGTGGGGCAGGCAGTGCAAGGGATTTCGTTTACTCCCTTGGTTTTCTAATTCGATTTTGTCTTTGGGGTTTCTTAGGATGGTGGATATTTTTCTGTTTGTGCAGAATGCTATTTTAATGTTGTGTTTTTGGAGGATCTTGCTGATTTTGTCTGTAGTGCCTTTTATATATGGGAGGAGGGCTTTGCCGTTTTCTTGTTCTCTGTCTCGGATTTTGGTTGGGGTTTCTTTTTGGATTAGGTGGGTAATCTTCTTTCTTTGGAATCCATTGGCTGTAAGTACGTTTGTGAGAGTGTGTAGTTCGGTTTTTTGGTGTTGTTCATCGGCTAAGCATTTTGTTCTGGAGATGAGTGTCTCGACTACGGAATTGATCTGTGCTGGGTGGTGGTGTGAGAGTGCACATAGATAGCGGTTTGTATGTGTTTTCTTCTGGTAGATGGTGTGTCCTAGGGAGCCATTGGATCTTTTGTATACCAAGACATCTAGGAAGGGAAGTTGATTGTTGGCTTCTGTTTCCATGGTGAATTGTATTTTGGGGTGTAGGCTGTTGAGGTGTGTGAGGAAATTGTTCAGTTTTTCTTTCCCGTGTGGCCAGATTATGAAGGTGTCATCTACGTATCTGAGCCAGAGTTTGGGTTTGTGGTCGTATTTTTCTAGAGCTTGTGTTTCAAAGTGTTCCATGTAGAGGTTTGCGATGACAGGTGAGAGGGGTGATCCCATGGGTGCTCCTTCTATTTGTTTGTATTTTTGTCCATTGTAGGTGAAGTATGTATTGGATAGGCAGTGGTTGGTTAGATCTAGGATGTGCTTGGGGGGGTTGTATTTGTTTTGGATGGCTGTCAAGGCTTCTTTTATTGGCACTTGGGTGAAGAGGGATATGACATCGAAGCTTACTAGTAGGTCGCTAGGTTGTAAGTTTTGTTTCTTTATGATCTCGATGAATTGGAATGAGTTTCTTACGTGTGAGTTGATGGATTCTGCATAAGGTTGTAGTTGTTTGGCGAGAAATTTGGCTCTTCCCTGGTCCAACACCTCAAAGCCACAGGACATGAAATTGATTTTAAAAATACCAGAACTATCGCCAAAACCGAACACTTCAACAGCAGAATAACCAGAGAAGCCATAGAGATAGAAAAACGCCCACACAGCATTAACAAACGAGATGACACCTCCCGCCTTCCAGCCATTTGGAAACCCACCCTCATGAACAGACGAGTACCTAACATGAAGAAGGACACCAGACCCACACCCATGAGAGCCACACAAGATGCCACCACCACACTTCCATGTAGAAAACAGACTCCCAACCACTCAGAAGATGAGACACGACCATGGACCAGAAGCTGCACGGCAGCTGCATCACTACCCACTTCAAACCCCTCCGAGCCATACATGAAGCAAACCGACACCCACTATGAAGATGCAGAAGGACCACGAACTCGAAGCCAAACAGCAAGATCACAACTCACCAGCTCAAATCCCCCAGCAACTAAGACTAACCTGAGCACAACCAAGCCCCCACCTGAACAGAACACGCTCCAACCAATCAGAACACAGCTAACCCCCAACCAATCAGAACACAGCCAAACCCCCTACCAATGAGAACACACCCCCACCCAATCAGAACACAGCCAAGCCCCCACCCAATCAAGTCCCACCCCCACTGGCAGTTAAAAGGAGGAAGCAGCTGCAATCTCACATTACTCTGAGAAGCACAGAGCCGGAGACAGAAGCCTGAAGATGATGAATGAGACTTCATCGAAACGTTGCCTAGATACTTCGAATCTTACGCGGGAGAAAACCCGAACAACCAAAGATAGATAGATAGATAGATATATATATATATATATATATATATATATATATATATATATATATATATATATATACACACACACACACACACACACACACACACACACACACACACATAATGTAGTATATATATAGTATTCAGCTTTGTTTGGGTATTATCCCATGTCATTATAGTTGTGCTTTTAAAGTTGTAGCAATGTTTTGGCAGAATCTCATCTGTCATCATCAGGCTTCTGTATTGTGTTCATCTGTGAGTCAGACTTTTACAGTGGTTTCAGTTTTAAATTTGGGGCTAGCCTACTGCTTTGCAGAATGGTTTTTTCTTCATCCTGATTGGTTGGGAGTCTTGGTCTGTGTTTATTGGTCTTGGAGTTTGCTGTGTTCTGCTTGATTGGTGTTTCTAATATCTTCTGTCTGTTTTGTGGCTTTTTTTGTGTCTTGATTGGCTGGCAACATTGTGTTCCTGTATTGGAGGCTTTTAGTGCAGCTTGGCTCTGAGTAAATGGATGGCTATCATTTGTTAGGAAGCTAGATTTAATCTGGGTGCCTGGTTGGGGTGTGTTTGAGCTGGAGGTATCAGGGGGGATCTGTTTGTGCCCAGGTGTTTGCCTGGCTAGTGATGTGGAGATTTTTTTGTTTGTGAATGACGTGGGAAAATACCCAAACAAATCTGAATACCATACATGTAAGTACCCACGAAACTTAAGAAAATATATATATATCTTTTAAACCTGGGTCTGCAAGTTCCCCTTCTTATTACATAAAAGATATATCTAGGTTAAGAAAATTATAAACAAGATAACATAATTAAACTCATCATTTCATAAGAATTAATATTGTTTTCCCTTTAACATTACTCCTGTTCTGTTTACTATAGCTTTTTAATTCATTAAATATTATTGTCTTTATTCTAATTATCTCTCTTAATTCCATACTCAAAAGAAAAAAAGGAACAGCCTATCATAACAATGATAGAACAATATCAGTCCCTATCTCCCCTCTTAATAATCTATATTCCACTATTTCCTGAACAACTTATTTCTTATTTATTTAAACTAGTCCTTATACACTTGCAGAATCCCCTTCTTGAAAATCCCAATCAACCATTATCTCTGTGCCTTTTAAGTAAACAATTCCATTTCATTTTTATGTGCTTGCCATATTTCTTTCTTATCTGATCCTGTTTCATGATTACCCTCTTTTTATCACTCCAATTTCTATCCCCCTTCTTTTTCCATTACATCCTTCTGGAATTTCCTTTCTTGCTGTTTTCTCTCCTTTTGTTTGGTTTTTGAAATAAACCGCCTTTTAGTTACAGTATTAAGCCTCCTATTATTAATTCTTTTTCTTTTCCCCCTTTGCTTAAGTTTTTGTTGTTTTGAATGCTCATTTAAGATGGCCACTTCTTGCGATGATTTCTCTTCTTGTTGTTGTTCTTGGTATTTTGAAGCCTCCATTTCCAAAAATTGCAGTGCAAAACCAAATGATTTGCCTTCTTTTTGTAGCATGTCTTTCATATTTCTAAGTTTCAATTTAAGTTCCAGTAGCATTCCTGTCATCTTTAAACAATGTTTATGAAATTTTCCCAACATTTAACTCTTGTTAATTCCTCTTCCAAAGATTTCCAAATTAATTCCACTTTTCAATATCCATAAATTAAAGTCGTGTAACAAAAACACCAAACAATTCCACAATTTCCTTTTGTTTGCAAATTTCACTTTCTCTTTTCAGAGTCTCTATGTTGTAGTATCCTAATTCTGGTTATTTTGTATCAAGTAAGTCTTTGACTGATCCAAGTTTTAAGATAGAAAGGGATATATATAAAAACAATTCCCTTCTCCACTAGATGGCACTCTTCGCTATATTTAAAGTCAATTATTGTTCTTTTTCCCGCCTTTTTCTCATTCAATCATATTTTAAAGTTCCAATATCAATAAATTCAAATATCAGTTTTGAAGTTTTATTTTCCACCTTGACACAGCCCAGTCTAGCTTTAATAAACATATTTAGTGTCAGGGTTATATATTTAATTATTTCAAATACAAGTTTCTTCTTCCAGCTTCTTCCATTAAGGTACAAAACAACTTCAACTGTCACATATTTTCTTTCTTAATTTCTTTGTCTGCTGCTTAAATCCACTTTCTTAACATTTTTTTAAAAAAAAATAAGTCCAGGGTACTTATGCCAAAATTCTCCTGGTTTCTATGATGTCCTCTTCATTCACAGCTCCTGCACTATCTTGTCCATTCGGCTTACCTCTTTGGGGTGGCCATTTTACTGGCCACTGCTGCAGTTGTCTTTGAAGAAGAGTGGTTGTCAAGCCAAGAAGGGGAGATGTGACTGCCCTCAATTCAGCTAGCTGTCTCCCCCTTCTTTGCCACCCCTACAAGGTGGCTTTGGCCCCAAATCACAAGGATCAGGACCCTCAGACAAAAGAGTATGGACTGAAACTGCGCATGATTGCGGATTTCGGTCTATCTTCAAGGCAAGCCAAACTGGAAGTCCAAAGTAGCCACACAAATCTTGATACTAGGTACTTTTGCCGTTACTACAGTCTTGCAGGTCAAAAGGTGCAAGCTTCTTCTTACAATGAGTTGTCAACTTTCCCACCCCCTGAAACAGATGGACTCCCAATGAAGACTTTGCTTAAATTATCTTGTTTCATGGATAAATTCTCTTGGGTCTGAAGTCTATGGAAAGTATGTATTTGGGAAATGATACTGTATTGGCCCTTCAGTCCTATGAGAAATTGCTTTATTTTTAATTTATTCATGTAAAGTGAGCTCTTGGCAAAGACTTATCCTAATAAATAATAAATCATAATAAATAATGCATATTAATTAGGGAAATTTTGCAGTAGTATGCATTCCCCAGTTAGAGACTATTCTAGTGTTGAGTATCTAGATTTAATCAGTAATATTGTGATACAATTCAGAGTTCCATTGGACTGTAGCTTGTTCTAGCTTTACATTTCTTTCAAACTTTTTTGTTACAGCCATTTGATTTGAGTCTTAGGAGACAGAATTACAAACTGATTGGCCAAAACACTTACAGTAGGCTTATCTTCCACACTGGAATTTCCCCTGATATCAAAAAACAAAACAAAAAAAACCCCTTACTAAACTATTCTTAGTCTTAAATAGTTTTTTAAAGCAGATTTACCAACAAAATATTTTATATTAAATATTGTAAATGGTGTGTATTCAAAATCTGAGACAAAACTTATTTGACTTTATTTTAGGGACAAAGAACACTATATGATTTTGTATTGAATTTTAAATTTTAACCAAAGCAGTTCATTTATTGAAAAAGAATCAACAGTACCAAAAGGAAGAAAAACCATGACTTTATTGAATTTATGAATTCTGCTTCTAATTTGCCTAATAACCAAGCTTTTTTCAACTGATTACATAGTTAAAATGTGAACATTTCTAAAACTACAGTTTTATATTAATAAATATAATGAAACAATGAAATATAATAAATACAAAGAGCTATAAGAATATAAAATTTTGTATTTTACCAATGTAGAAACAAAAACATTTCTATTGTTGGTTGTTGTTTTTTTAACATTCAGAATGGCCTTGGCGGAGAACAAAACAGAACTGATCCAATCTCGTTTTACTTGAATCCAAATTGTTTTATACTGTTATTAGTCCACCATAAGAAAAAATCTGGCCACCATATGCCAACTTCCAGCAGAAGATACTATCACAGAAATGTTGCAAATGCTTAACTCTTTGTTAATCAGTGACTCAATTAAACAAGGCCACATAAGGAAAGGTTCCCATTGAAAGTATATTTTGGGAAATGTAAAAGAGAATCTGGCACTCTATACCTTTCCTCACTCCTCCTTGTTTGCTTTCTTTCTTCCTATTGACTGCAAAGATCCCACTAGCTACTGATAGTACTCAGTTTTCTGGTCCTATGGCTTGCAGCTCATTTGTCAAAATGATGGATCTCTATAAAGGGCTGTTTACTACCCATTTTTCATTCAGAGATGTCATCATCTTCTAAGATTAAATTAAAGGGAAAAAAGAAAAGACATCTTGTCTCTTTTTCATTTTCTTCTAGACAATTTTTTTAACAATCTTTTTTATATTTCTGAACTGAATCCTTCTATGAATATATATATATATATATATTCTTAAGTTTTCACGGGTACTTACATGTATGGTATTCAGCTTTGTTCGGGTATTTTCCCATGTCATTATAGTTGTGCTTTTAAAGTTGTAGCAACATTTCAGCAGAATCTCATCTGTCATCATCAGGCTTCCGTACTGTGTTCGTCTGTGAGTCAGACTTTCACAGCCATTTCAGTTTTAAATTTGGGGCTAGCCTACTGCTGTGCCAGAATGGTTTTTTCTTCATCCTGATTGGTTGGGAGTCTTGGTCTGTGTTTATTGTTCTTGGAGTTTGCTGTGTTCTGCTTGATTGGTGTTTCTAATATCTTCTGTCTGTTTTGTGGATTTTTTTGTCTTGATTGGCTGGCAACATTGTGTTCCTGTATTGGAGGCTTTTAGTGTGGCTTGGCTCCAAGTAAATGGACAGCTATCATTTATTAGGAAGCTAGGTTTCATCTGGGTGCCTGGTTGGGGTGTGTTTGAGCTAGAGGTATCAGGGGGGCTCTGTTTATGCCCAGGTGTTTGCCTGTCTTGTGGTGTGGATATTTTTTTGTTTGTGAGTGCAGGCTTCCAAAAACCTGAATATCCAATAGCTACAAACCACATCTCTACCCAACAACCACAACCCAATCCACAAAAAAACATAAGCCAGATAAATAATGATATCCCAATCCTCATCAGAGAAGCTGTCGAGCGTGAACGGAAATGTCCAAATGCCATCTTATTTGGTCTAGAGGACATCAATGATAATGATGACATCACAACTGTCCGAAACATCATCAGTGATTATCAAGCATCAACCATCTCCCCTGATGAAATACTTGACATTTCCCACATTGGCCGAGAGCTCAAATACAGAGATGGCTCTGTGGCCCCATGCTTCTGCAGGGTCATTTGCAAAAATGAATCAAGCAAACGTAAATTCATTTACACTATAAATTCACTCGCCAAAACCAACACCAACCATCAGAACCTCTGTTGTCGCCCTGACCTAACCATACAGCAACATGCCTGCTCCCATGTACTCTGCACTGAACTCAAAAAACGTCTAGACAATGGAGAGAAGGACCTGTACATTGACTACCATGCTGACTGTATCAAAAGTAAGTCACACAACCCGCAACTCAGCTTTAACCTTCAACCACAACCCTACCTCACCCAATCCACCATCACCCAAGACTAGGCACGCACGCCCCTAACTACCTCAATTCCAACTACTGCTGGCCTTAAATGCAAGCTACTAAATGCAAGAAGCCTTGCAAATAAAATACCTGAATTTCTCCTCTTACTAAATATGGCTAAATTCGACATCATATTTGTCTGTGAAACATGGGTCAATGCATCTCTCCCTGACTCCATTACCACAGTAAGAGACTATCATGTTTATTGATCAGATCGTGAAATTCGTAGAGGAGGTGGTGTTGCTATCTTCTATAAAAAGTCCTTACATCTAAAAAACATCCAAGTTACCCAGGAGCTTGCTCTTCCTGAGACCATCATCTGTGAACTATCCTTAAATATCACATTTCAATTCTTACTATGTTACAGAGCACCTGATTATGACATTGAACATGTAAACAAACTAAATACACTACTAACATGGGCAGCATCCTGCCCACATGCTTTTATCTTTCTTGGTGACTTCAATCTACCTCATATTGACTGGACCCTAAATTAATGTACAACTGAACCCATACATGCAACCTTCTAAAATGCTGTTACAAATCTGGGACCGGAACAACTAGTAACCAACAACACTAGACTAAACAACTGCCTCATCTTCTGCAATAGTTTGAATTTAATTTACAGAATACAAACTAAAGAGCCCTTTTCCAGCAGTGACCACATGATTGACTTTTGTCTCAACATACGGCCACACAAAAATCATCACAATGACATAATCCCCAATTATAACTTCAAAAAAAGCAATTATGATCTTATAGACAACGATCTCTCATCCCTTGATTGGCAATCTCTATTCACTGCAATACTGTTGAAGACCATTACAACATTTTGACTTGAAGTCAAAAGAATCATCAAACTATATGTACCACTAACAACTTCCAAAACCAGAAAAAAACAAATTACACAAAACAATAAGGAAGCTTCAATCCAAAAATAAATCACTTTGGTGGAAAAATAAATCTGGTCACGTTGCCAACTTTAAAAGCCGATACAAAAATTTATGCCACCAGATAAAAACTGAATGCACCAATTATTATATCAAACAAGAAGAAAACTTTCTACACACCAATTCCACCCATGCTTTTTACAATTTTGTAAACAACAAACTAAAAGACTCACGGTCCAACCCACCCCTAAAAGGACCTAATGGTAAAGACTGCAACGATGACACCATTAAAGCCAACATCTTTAACACATTCTTCGGCTCAGTATTTGTAAACAGTAATGGATCATGCCCAGTATTTCCTAGTCGAGCCACAGACAATTACCATGATCTAATACATATCGATTTTACAGAAGACAATGTTAAAAAAGCACTACGCAATCTAAAACCATCTCTATCTATTGGACTGGATGGAATATGTCCCTACTTCTTAAAAAAGCTATCCACTGCCATTGCCGAACCTCTAAGCATAATCTTTGAAAAATCTTTCAGGATCAGCTCCTTGCCTAACCTATGGTCACAAGCCACAGTTATCCCCATCTTCAAAAAGGGAGACCCCAGCCTAGTTGAAAATTACAGACCAATCTCTTTATGCTGCCTCACCTGTAAAGTCATGGAATCAAATATTAACCAATCCATTATCCTCCACTTAGAGACAAACAACCTACTCTCCAATAAACAATTTGGTTTCAGGAAAAAACTATCCTGAATCTGCAACTCTTACACTGCAAAAACATATGGACTACACAACTCGATCAGGGCAAAGCAATAGATGCAATCTACATAGACTTCTGTAAAGCCTTTGTTTCAGTGGTACATGACAAACTACTCCAAAAACTAAAATCTTATGGTATCTCTGGACACCTGCATAACTGGATAGAAGCATCCCTGTCAAAGAGACAACAGATGGTCAAAATTGGGAGTGTCCTATCAAATTCTGTACCTGTCAATAGTGGTGTCCCCCAAGGCAGTGTTCTAGGACCAACTCTCTTCATACTCTACATAAATGAGCTCTGTGATCATATTAAGAGCAACTGCGTTCTTTTCACTGATGATGTAAAGCTGTTCAATACCAAAGACAATACTGGTACCCTTCAAAAAGACCTTGACTATGTATCAGAATGGTCAAACAAATGGCAACTTCAAATCTCAACAAATAAATGCTCTGTCTTACATATTGACAAAAAAAATCAGAAAATAAAATACAAGCTGAATAGTCAAGTTGATGATCCAAGCTCTGTAAAGAACCTTGGAATACTCATCTCTAATGATCTAAGTGCTAGAGTCCACTGTAACTACATAGCCAAAAAGGCATTAAGAGTTGTTAACCTAATCCTACGTAGCTTTTTCTCTGGTAATATCACACTACTAACTAGAGCATACAAAACATTTGCTAGACCAATACTCGAATACAGCTCATCAGTTTAGAACCCACATTACATATCTGATATTAGCACACTTGAGAAAGTCCAGAAATATTTCACAAGAAGAGTTCTCCACTCCTCTACTCGTTGTAGAATACCTTATGTGACCAGACTTGAAATTCTAGACCTAGAAAACCTTGAATTACGCTGTCTTTGGTCTGATGTAACTATGGTATATAAAATCATACGTTGCAATGTCCTACCTGTCAATGAATACTTCAGCTTCAACCATAACAACACAAGAGCACACAATAGATACAAACTCAAGGTTAACCGCACCAAACTTGATTGCAGGAAATACGACTTCAGCAACAGAGTGGTCAATATCTGGAATACTCTACCTGACTCTGTAGTTTCTTCCCCAAACCCCAAAAACTTTAACCTTAGACTGTCTACTATTGACCTCACCCCTTTCCTAAGAGTCTGTAGGGGGCATGCATAAGCACATCAATGTGCCTACTGTACCTGTCCTATTGTTTCTTTTATTTTTCTTATTTTTCTCAAGAGACTTCATCGAAACGTCACCTAGATACTTCCAATTTTACGTGAGGAGAAAACCCGAATAACCAAAGATCCACATACAAATACGGGCAAAAAGCTCAGAAAATATATATAGGTATTTTCCCATGTCATTATAGTTGTGCTTTTAAAGTTGTAGCAACGTTTCGGCAAAATCTCATCTGCCATCATTAGGCTTCTGATGATGAACACAATACATGATGATGGCAGATGAGATTCTGCCAAAACATTGCTACAACTTTAAAAACACAACAATAATGACATGGGAAAATACCCGAACAAAGTTGAATACCATACATGTAAGTACCCGTGAAAAGTATGTATGTATGTATGTATGTATGTGTATATATATATGGATCTTTGGTTGTTTGGGTTTTCTCCCGCGTAATATATATATGGATCTTTGGTTGTTCGGGTTTTCTCCCTCGTAAGATTCGAAGTATCTAGGCAATGTTTCGATGAAGTCTCATTCATCATCTTCAGGCTTGTGTCTTCGGCTCTGTGCTTCTCAGAGTGATGTGAGATTGCAGCTGCTTCTTCCTTTTAACTGCTAGTGGGGTGTGACTTGATTGGGTGGGGGCTTGGCTGTGTTCTGATTGGCTGGGGTGTGTTCTCATTGGTAGGGGTTTGGCTGTGTTCTGATTGGTTGGGGATTGGCCGTGTTCTGATTGGCTGGAGGCGTGTTCTGTTCAGGTGGGGGCTTGGTTGTGCTCAGGTTAGTCTTAATTGCTGGGGGATTTGAGTTGGTGAGCTGTGATCTTGCTGTTTGGCTTTGAGTTCGTGGTCGTGCTGCATCTTCATAGTGGGTGTCAGTTTGCTTCATGTATGGCTTGGAGGGGTTTGAAGTGGGTAGTGATGCAGCTGCAGTGCGGCTTCTGGTCCGTGGTCGTGTCTCATCTTCTGGGTGTGAGTCTGTTTTCTACATGGAAGTGTGGTGGTAGCATCTTGTGTGGCTCTCATGGGTGTGGGTCTGGTGTCATTCTTCATGTTGGGTACTCGTCTGTTCATGAGGGCGGGTTTCCAAATGGCTGGAAGGCGGGAGGTGTCATCTCGTTTGTTCATGCTGTGTGGGCGTTTTTCTATCTCTATGGCTTCTCTGATTATTCTGCTGCTGAAGTGTTCGGTTTTGGCGATAGTTCTGGTATTTTTAAAGTCAATCTCATGTCCTGTGGCTTTGAGGTGTTGGACCAGGGAAGAGGTCGTTTCTTCTTTTTTGATTGAGTTCTTATGTTCTTCAATGTGTGCACTTATTCTTCTGTTAGTTTGTCCAATGTATGTGGTGGGGCAGGCAGTGCAGGGGATTTTTCGTTTACTCCTTGGTTTTCTAATTCGATTTTGTCTTTGGGGTTTCTTAGGATGGTGGATATTTTTCTGTTTGTGCAGAATGCTGTTTTAATGTTGTGTTTTTGGAGGATCTTGCTGATTTTGTCTGTAGTGCCTTTTATATATGGGAGGAGGGCTTTGCCGTTTTCTTGTTCTCTGTCTTGGATTTTGGTTAGGGTTTCTTTTTGGATTAGGTGGGTAATCTTCTTTCTTTGGAATCCATTGGCTGTAAGTACGTTGGTGAGAGTGTGTAGTTCGGTTTTTTGGTGTTGTTCATCGGCTAAGCATTTTGTTCTGGAGATGAGTGTCTCGACTACGGAATTGATCTGTGCTGGGTGGTGGTGTGAGAGTGCATATAGATAGCGGTTTGTATGTGTTTTCTTCTGGTAGATGGTGTGTCCTAGGGAGCCATTGGATCTTTTGTATACCAAGACATCTAGGAAGGGGAGTTGATTGTTGGCTTCTGTTTCCATGGTGAATTGTATTTTGGGGTGTAGGCTGTTGAGGTGTGTGAGGAAATTGTTCAGTTTTTCTTTCCCATGTGGCCAGATTATGAAGGTGTCATCTACGTATCTGAGCCAGAGTTTGGGTTTGTGGTCATATTTTTCTAGAGCTTGTGTTTCAAAGTGTTCCATGTAGAGGTTTGCGATGACAGGTGAGAGGGGTGATCCCATGGGTGCTCCTTCTATTTGTTTGTATTTTTGTCCATTGTAGGTGAAGTATATAATATATATCCCATATATAAAAGGCACTACAGACAAAATCAGCAAGATCCTCCAAAAACACAACATTAAAACAGCATTCTGCACAAACAGAAAAATATCCACCATCCTAAGAAACCCCAAAGACAAAATCGAATTAGAAAACCAAGGAGTAAACGAAATCCCTTGCACTGCCTGCCCCACCACATACATTGGACAAACTAACAGAAGAATAAGTGCACGCATTGAAGAACATAAGAACTCAATCAAAAAAGAAGAAACGACCTCTTCCCTGGTTCAACACCTCAAAGCCACAGGACATGAGATTGACTTTAAAAATATCAGAACTATCGCCAAAACCAAACACTTCAACAGCAGAATAATCAGAGAAGCCATAGAGATAGAAAAACGCCCACACAGCATGAATAAATGAGATGACACCTCCCACCTTCCAGCCATTTGGAAACCCGCCCTCATGAACAGATGAGTACCCAACATGAAGAATGACACCAGACCCACACCCATGAGAGCCACACAAGATGCCACCACCACACTTCCATGTAGAAAACAGACTCACACCCACTCAGAAGATGAGACACGACCACGGACCAGAAGCCACACTGCAGCTGCATCACTACCCACTTCAAACCCCTTCGAGCCATACATGAAGCAAACCGACACCCACTATGAAGATGCAGCACGACCACGAACTTGAAGCCAAACAGCAAGATCACAGCTCACCAACTCAAATCCCCCAGCAATTAAGACTAACCTGAGCACAACCAAGCCTCCACCTGAACAGAACATGCCTCCAGCCAATCAGAACACGGCCAACCCCCCAACCAATCAGAACACAGCCAAGCCCCCACCCAATCAAGTCACACCCCCACTAGCAGTTAAAAGGAAGAAGCAGCTGCAATCTCACATCACTCTGAGAAGCACAGAGCTGAAGACAGAAGCCTGAAGATGATGAATGAGACTTCATCGAAACGTTGCCTAGATACTTCGAATCTTACGTGGGAGAAAACCCAACAACCAAAGATCGACATACAAATACCCGAGAACCTCAGAAAACAAATATAATATATATATATATATATATATATATATATATATATATATATATCCACACACACACACACACACACACACACACACACACACACACACACACACACACACACACACACACACACACACACACACACACACATATATATATATATATATATATATATATATATATATATATATATTCTGTCCCACCTGTATCCATAGATGAAACTTCAAGTTATATAGTTCAAATACTTTACGTAAACAAAACCAGAGGCAGAAGATTCAATTGCTCTGTTATCACAGTCCTTTGGCAATCCTCCTAGAATTTGTCCGGCAATTCTTTAAAGTTCGTAACTCACAACGCAGTAAAATCAGACGCAAGTCTTTCCAAGGCAAGATTCACTTTGTTTCCAGCAAATATTTCAAAATCGTGCGCTCCCTTATATCCTCTAAGAAAGGGCGTGTCAGTCTCATTAATTAATCCTTTGCTGGACGTCTCTTTTCTAATTGAGATTGACGTCTCAATCTTCTCCTAGTTCTGGCATCCAGCCAGCATCCGGCAGTTTCATCACAGCTTGAATCCTCTGATACACTTTCCTGATTAACAGTTAACACCTGAGGTGCAATTAGGAAAGTAGATTCAGTGGACCCTGAATCTTCCAATAAATCAGGCTCATATCTCGAATCCAACTCCTCTCCCTGTACCTGACTCCCCTCCAAGTCACTTAATAATGCAGGCTCAAATCCCAGTGCCAGATCGTCTTCCTCGCTCGAACCCACATCTGCTGAGCAATCAGGTTCAAGTCTCGGAGTCACAGCATATATATATATATATAGGCAAAATGTGTTACTTGCCAAATTGTTTTTCTGCTCTTAACTAATAAATTTATCCAAGGATCTAATTCTAGGTAAGCCTACTGGGGATAGCAAAGTGATCATGGCACAAATGGAGATGACTGAATAGGGTTGGTAATCTATTCCCCCACTTCAGGACTTATGCACACTGTCCAATTAATGTATTTTCCTCCCATCTTTGAAATGGCAGGAAAGTATGAGATTTTAAAATCCGTCATTTTTATGGTATTTTAACAACAGGGCAGGCAGTGTTGCTACTATCATTAATTCTCCCTTCCTTGTGTCTAAAACTAACAACCGAAACCAAGCCCATGAGCAATCATATTGTTCATCCAAGTAGAGTGGGAAGTAGGGAAAGCCAATGGGGGGAGGGAAATGATTACATTTTCTGGGTAGTTTCCTGGTAGTTGGAGCTTAACATTAATCTCCCTGTTGATTCCTTCAAAGGCCATCTTTAAAAGCAGTAAAGTGCACCATAAAGCCCAGGAGTTCCAACCCTCCCTGTCAGCCAAATATACCCAGACCTATTGTAGATTGGTGGTTATTGTTTCAAGTACCTGTGGATTATAAGTATCAGAAATGAAGGTATGGTGAGAAGGAGAAGGTGGTTGACTTGAACCATAAGCCCCATCCAAATCACATAAGTCCCATAATCATATTTTGTCACGTTTAATTCAAAAATGGAATCAGATTTTTCTATCAGTCATTAGTCTTCTTGTGAGATCCTATCTTCATTATTTTTTTCAACTATTATAATACTTTAAACTTTTTAATTTAACTATAGTAACATATTTGTAACAATCATTGGCAATATTTAGTTCTTTGTATTATTCTATCACAAATAACCACACGATAGCAAGCATGACAGCAAGCACAAAAGAGCACACTGTTCACATGGTCATTCAGTGAATTATCATTATGCAAATCCATATACCACTGACTTTGTTTATGAGAGGTAAGCTGAGAAGGTTGCAAATAGTGATCTGTTCTGACCCAGCCTTCTCAAGTAGTGATAAGATGTTTACTAATGAGAAAAACAACTCCTTTTTATAACAGGTTAGTAATTGTATTTTATTGCCAGGGATAAACAAAAAATAAAATGTAATTAGTCCCAACAAACCTGGGTTTACCCAAGAAATCCCAATTGCTTGCTGTATACTAGAACCAAATGATTGTCTACGATAACCAGTCATTCCCAAACCCTTCCAAATTATTTACCAGCCAGGGAGGTGCTGGCTATCATCTGCCTCTGCCTCTCCCTGAGAGCCAGCTTACTGCTCTCCTTTCTTTTCTTCTCTGCCCAAATGCGTATCTGGGATGGGCCCCATCTGTTTCTCCCCCCCACCCTCAGCTCAGTGTCTCTCTACCTAGGGGAAGACAGAAGTCCTGCCTCTGATGCTGTTTCCTTCTCAGAGCCTTCCAAAGGCTTTGAACTGGCCCAGGTTCTTCCTCCACTTCCTCCTTATCTGACTCTGCAGCTATCTCTGCTGGTAGCTGACAGGCCACAACATGATCATATAACCACAAGCAGTGGTAGGATCAACTAATTTAACAACAGGTTTGTCCTAAAGACTGGGTGAACTTGGCTCAGGGGAATCATGTGACTGAGTGGGCATGGCCAACTTGATGTCGCTCATGGCAAGGTGGAGCGGTGCAGCAGTGAAGCAGCAGTGGCCTTAGCCTTAGATTTATCTTTGTACAGTAACAGCAACGGTGATTCTCCTATGATTCATCTCTTGCTGGGTCTTACTACCCGACAGTCAGGGTGTTTAAAAAGGTTTTTTTTCTGCAGGAAATGGCGGGAAACTACCTCTGAAGCTGGGCAACCACCCCAAGACACTGGCCTGCAGTTGCCACCAGTCTTTTTCAGCATGAGAAGCCTGCAGCCTCTGTTCTTTTTTAGTGTGAGAAGCCTGCAGTTGCCGTTTTTTGCCACCTGTTTGCCAGGTGGAACTGAGCTGGGAGTGGCTTCTGGATGCTTCTCGCAAAGACCAGCAGCTGCAGGGTTCTCACACCAGCAAAGACCAGTGGCTCAAGGATTGTCGTGCTGGCAAAGAGGTGGTGGATGCAGGATTCTTATGGTGGCAAAGAGGTGGCGGATACAGGATTCTGATCTCTTTATATCTTGGAGTTATGCTACAAATTTTTGCTGTATAGTTTTCAACTTTGCCCTGAATATTAGCCAAGGAAATATTGTTAACAATAAAGGCAAAGAGGGGCTACAAAATAAATGAAAGTGAAGCTGTGTGGGAAAGCCATGTCAATTATATTAATATACTGAACATGTTCTCCTATTTTTGTTTCTATTTTTATTCAGTTTGATAGCAATTTTTCTTTGGGGAGAGAAATATCCCTTGACAAAATTCTTGTCCTTGGGAATCTTGAAATATGGTCAAGAATATAAAAGGGACTGATAAGAATACAGCCTATTTGGTCATCTTGTGGCTATAAAGGAGTGGAAAACTTCCCTTCTTTTCCTCTTTCTTTATAAAAGACATATTTAAAAATATTGAGAACGGATTTTGGCTTGGCAATTCTGGTACTGATTTAAAGCAAAAAATGAAATTCTGACTTTTTTTTTAAAGTGCACATTTGTTCCTTTTATCTCTGGATGCCCTTGGGATGTTTATTAAACAAATTCCTCGAGACTTTCAGAACATGTTTTCTGAAACAAAGCTAATGCAACCTCTTCATTTAAAGCAGTTGAAAAATTACAGTGGACATTACAACTTTCAATTAAATTTAAAATCTGCACTACAGAAAGGCTGAATTGCCACTTATTGACACACAATGTTCTCTGACAAAGTCTCCGGAAATATTTTGCCCATGGCAGATCTCTCAGTGCCAAAATCTGAGGATGCACTTTAGTCTTAATTAATAATTTATCTCCTTTTAATGTGTTGTATTACTTAGTTATTTCTTTAATTACAGGCAGTTCCGCCCAGCTGTATTGCTTCTCTCTAATCTCTCCACAGTATTTTAAAGTCAGTTGAGTGACCATTGTTGCTGCTACCAATTTCAGGACATTGAAAATAATCTGCAAGTATTATGAACAAATCATTAGTTTAATTTTTCAAGCAATACAAGAATGAAAAAAATGATCATTCAATGCTCCACTTCTTGAGTTATGGCAGTTCTTTTTTTTTTAAAGATTTTATTAGTTTTTAAAGACAAACAAAAACAAACAAAACATAGAAACATCCAATTTTCTTCCATAAGTGTACAAGCAGTGTGTCGGTTGGTTTACAATTTTTTTGTGCATCCATTTCATAGTCTCAATTGCAGTTACATTGCATAATAACTCATATTATCAATCAAAAATTGAATACCCTAGTATCATTATTAATCAATCATTTGACTATAATTTTGTTCATTCATACTTTGTGAGATAACTATAGTTAACTTAGCTTATTTTATAATAATTCATATAATCCTCCCAAATCTATCCAGAAACATTTTATAAATATAATAATAAAAAAAGATAAATACATATTTATATATTCATTGTTTTCTAAAATTCTACATATTTTAATATTATATTTTATTGTCTAACCATTGATAGAAAAGGTCCCAAATTTTGTAAAAATTGTTTATCCTCTTGTTCTCTAATTTCAAATGTCAATCTACTCATTTCAGCACATTCCAATATTTTCTTAATGGTTTCTTCCTGCGATGGTAGTTTCTCATTTTTCCAATTTTTAGCAAATACAATCCTAGTCACTGTTAATATATTTACAATCAAATATTTTAAATCTTTACTGTATGTATCAGGTAGAATTCCCAATAAAAATATCTCTGGTTCCAAATCTATATGTTTTTTTTGTCATTTTTTCCAACCAAGTGTGGATTTTAGTCCAGTATTTTCTCGCATCCGCACAAGTCCACCACATATGGTAGTATGAGCCAGGTATCTGATGACATTTCCAACATTTTTTGGATTTATTCTTGAACATTCTTGCTATTCTTGTTGGGGGAAAATGCCACCTGTAAAATATCTTATACAAATTTTCTTTATATGCTATTGACATTGTCATTTTATAATTTTGGGACCACAATTTTTGTCATTTCTCTAGATCAATCCCATCCCAGTTATGGCAGTTCTTGAAGAAGAAAAAAAATAACCTTACCCATTCCATATACAAAGGAGCAAAAATAAATTTATCGCCTGTTGCGTCTTGTTTTTAGCACATGCTATATACATTTATTTGGCCATTTTGCAAAAAAAAAAAAAAAAAACACCCAAAAAACTGAGCTATCTGAAAAGAAAGTTGAGGAATTGTCATGATGTCATTCTTTGTACATATAAGTTTCCACTAAAAACTATGACAGTAGTACCAGAGACTGGACAAAATTATCTTCTCTAGTATTTGCAACTGTATGGTATAATGTATTGCATAGATTCTGTGAAGGCTGGGTAGATGAAAAAAAAAAAATAACTGACTTCCAATATTGAGTAAAATAAGGAAAAGTTATATGAACACTGCTCCTGAATGAAGAAGTAACACCCAACAAAGGAATGTTTTTCAGGGATTGTGAAACTATCTGGAAAGATTAAAACTGGGAAAAAGCAAGAATCATTCTGAATGCCATCCTGGCTTTCGAACACTATTTAGCACACGAACACAGAGAGAGACAGACACACAGAGAGAGAGAGACTGCTATATGTTTTTGTTTGATGGGGTTGCAAAATCTGGAGATTGAAGGGGTATCTCCAGACTTTGAAGTCAATAGAGGAGGGCATTCTTAAAACAATTATCCAACAGGGCTGTTTCTTTGAGCTCCTGTCTCATGCCAATTCTGCATGCTAATTTAATTTTGTATAATTAATTCAATTTCAGCACATATCGCTGAGTCCATGCAAATTAGTTCAGCAGAGTACATGCTTAGAGTACTACTTCTATCCTGTGTTTAAACTGTGAAATTCTGAGCTCTGTGGATTTCCTCCTACTCTCTTTAGTTGTTCATATATTATGAAATGGAATTGAACCAACAGGATATGCTGTGACAGTGAAAGAAATATACATGGATATTGCAGCAGTTCAATCTGTACACACATATACACTGTGTAAAATATACACACACATACACTGTGCAATATGTATTGTTTTCTAGGAAAGGACTAATTTTCTCCCAAATCCACACGACACTTTTATTGGGAATTATTCTTACCCTTTTGAAGACTCATTTTGTCTATCTGCAGTTGTTCATGTCACAGAGCAGGTCTGATGCCCATTACATTTATACATTGCAATTGTTCTTTTCTATCATAGAGCCACACTTGTACATACTTAATAGGAAAAAAGAACTATGGCCAAGGGTTTTTGCTTCTACCTGCCGCAGTCTATCTCAATTGAGACACACATTCTTGTACTTGCACAAATCACTGCTGCTCTATTGAGAGTGACCAGTTTCTCCCTTGTTGACAGTAATTAGAATGGAAACAGATTGTTGTGAATCATGTTACTCAAAGAAGACAGACTGTCATGTAAGACAAAACAACCAATATATTCTCGCTATCTGATACCTGAAGGGGAAATAAACTGTTTTCCTGTCCACATATTATCAACCAAAGATCTTTTGCACTCCAGATGAGAGATGTCTACCATTACCCCAAATGCAAGTTGCATTTCTCTAAGGGCAAGTATGCACCAATAATTATTATTGCATTTTATGATATAGCGGCTCTCTAACCTTTCCTGAGTACCATCTTGTTAATTTCTTTCCATGCCTGCAGTCATTTTTCTAACAATTGAAAGCTGCTGAAAAGTTAAAAGTATAGTTTAGGATCAAATAAGGTATCAGAAGGACAACCTGTGAACACCTAATATTTTTTAATTTGTTTAAATGATTCCCAATTTTCCAAAACAAAACAGAACAAAATTTAAAAATTACACAACTGCTGCCATATCCAGAAGAGTGACTTAAACATCTCTTTCCACAGTGCAGTGTTTGCATGTGGAAGAATAAAATTGAAGTGTATTTATTTGTTTGGTTAAATTTGCATTGTACCTTTTTACAAAATGGTTGCTGAATAAGTCAGTAACTTTAGACCAATCATAATGTCATAAAGGGCTGCAAACAGACAAACAACAGCAATAATTTATGGCTCTTTGCATATGAAAGTGCTGTAGAAATGATAAATAATGAGAGTCCTGTATCCCTAAAAGCTAACACTTAATGGAAATGTCTGCAGAAGTGTAATAGCTATGATAAATTACATTGCTGAAATACATGAATTCCAGAATTCTTCTTCAACACTGTGATTTTAGCAGCCCTCTGGTCCAGCATATATAGCTGTATTAAAATCTTAATTTTCTTTGCTATGAACCTAAACTTTCAAGAAAACTGTCATTTTTTTTGTTCCCATGTTAGTGGTCATACTATGGTGATATTAGAACCAGATGCCTGGGATCTGTGTTTGTTAGTATAAGGAATCTTGGAGAAAGAATGTGTGAATCATTTAATTAAGAAAAATATCAGTTCAGTCCAGAGAAGATGGAAGGCATGAGTATGAAACTCAAAATAATCTTGTCTTGATTCTATTTGGTATATCCATCTGATAGCTTTTTAAGATTCCATTCTTATACCCTCAGTATATTGTAAAGTATCCTTCTTGAATGTTTTTCTGTTTTTTTCCTGATGTGTCCTACTTCAATAGGCTCATGATCAGCTACTGTATGTCAGTACTTCCTAGGATAGGCTATATGTCCACATTCTGTCCAGCTGCTGAGAAACATACTTGCCAGGAAATTTACAGCTGGGGAGAAAGGATCGATGTTGTGATTACTTGGTGTGACTGAAAGGTAAAAGTAAAGGTTCCCTCGCACATATGTGCTAGTCATTTCCAGCTCTAGGAGGCAGTGCTCATCTCTGTTACAAAGCTGAAGAGCCAGTGTTGTCCAAAGACATCTCTGTGGTCATGTGGCTGGCATGACTAAACACCGAAGGCACACAGAACACTGTTACCTTCCTACCAAAGTGGTCCCTATTTTTCTACTTGCATTTTTACATGCTTTCGAACTGCTAGGTTGGCAGAAGCTGGGACAAGTAATTAGAGTTCACTCCATTACGTGGTGTGAGCGATTCGAACCACCGAACTGCTGACCTTTCTGATCAGCAAGCTCAGCATCTTAGCCACTGAGGACATTACTAAATTCAAAATATGTTCTCTTGGGCAAGTGAAGTAGAAAACTATACAACTAGGTTAAGAGGGAGGGAGAAGAGAAACAGAACTTCAATCTACATTTCTGAAAAGTCAATCTTGTTTACAACTGTAAATATATATATATGGACAGTTACAATGAAGTATTGTCATTCTTTATTGAAACTGTTGTGAACTTTCTCTATATTAACTACAGAGAGATAGTAAATACACACATATAAACTATATGTAATTATAAAGACCTAATCTTGGATTTGGAACCTTTGGTTGTTCAGATATCAGCTCACTTCTAACCAAATTAATTTAAAGAAATAGTGGAAACTGTAACCCGACAACATCAGGAAGTCTGTAAGGTACTTGCATCAACTTCATTATTTAACCGAGTTATTCTCAGAGACTTTGTTGGCAGATGTTTCAAATACATCACCTAGGCTACATAACTTACTATTCCTGAAACTTTTTTTTCCAAATAATTTTCATTGTTCTTAATGACTTTTCACATGTGGCAATAAATAAGTCCTTCTTATCTATAATTAGAGTGACAATATTAAAGTTTTCAAAATGGTCCAATATTGGAATGCTCTGAGGCATTCCAAAAACTTACTCTTGGAGTTTCACTTATTTTTAAAATGCACAAGAGAGTTCACAATTCAAAGTTTGTAGAATTTACAAGGTATAAAATGTTCATTTTTTGAGGTGGAATGCTCATAGCAATGTTGTAAGACCAAATAACTTTTCTCTAGGATTCCATGGTCTGTCCAAAGTAACACAAAAATTCAGAGATTATCAATCCAGGAAATAATGCTTAATAAAGTTGAATCTTCAGTGAGCTAGAAGCTGCTATGAGCATATCAGATTTTTTTAAAAAATAAGGATAAATCAAGCACCTCAACCATCTCATAGAGTATAAAAAGTTATGCATCCATCACAACTAAAGATTTTCTGGGGAAACCTGACAGGATGTAACAGTCAACCTGTCATAGATATGAGATTGGATTCAAACAAACCTGCTCCCAGTAGAGTCCATAGAGTAATTGTGTTTTAAAATTTCCATAAGAGACAAAAGGATGAGGATTTCACAGAGTCCAACTGGAAAAAAATGGTGTAAAAATACTTTTTCAGAAAAATCTCTCAGAAAAGCAGCTATTGTCAAGTTTTGGCTCAGAATTGCTGAATGAAATTATATTGGTTATTCAAATGAGAATGAAGAAATGTGTTTCTTAAGACAAAAGTAATAGAAAACTCATTGCATTTTAGTCATACTAAAATAATATTGAACAGCTTAATTAGACTTTCAGTTATGAATACTGTTTGGTGAAGTTGAGAGGGAGGGAGGGAGGGAAAAAGAGACTTCTCTGAAATTTTAGGTTGGCTCTAGATACATAGAAATCTCAGGCAAACATCTAGACCCAGATTTTCTCAGCTTTAATATTTCAACTCATAGTCCAAGTTCATGCTGGTGAAGTACCACAAAAGTGAAGTACTTCAGCACTAGTTTTTTTCCTAAGTGAAATTTTACAAATTTCAAATTTGTAACTTTCAAACTTTATAATTAGGGATTCCATTCATGGTAGCAATCTTGAACAACAGAGATTGATGAAAGGAGATGCCAGCTACCATTTTCTATTTATACATATGTGTTTGTGTGTGTGTGTTTTGTATATATATATATATATATATATATATATATATATATATATATATATATATATATATATATATATATATATATAGGATAAAAAATGCACTTATGATTTGTATATTATATATGATGGGGGAAAAACAGAATAATAGAAAAGAGTAAACTTTCTTTTGTAACAATAGACTAAGATATAACTCTGTAATTGTATTTATATTTGCTGTGAAGGAAATATGTAGTTTCTTCTATCGCTATTTCTTCTTTCTTTCTAGACCTTTATATTTTTGTATTCTGTCTTTTTTCCTCTTTTTCTTTTCGTTATTGTGTTAGTTTTTTTTTTCTTTGTGAAGCTTTTAATAAAATATTATTTTAAAAAATCTGGGGCATTCTTTGGTTATGAAGATGATGTCACTTGTTTGCTCTTCTTGTCATTACCATATGTCAATTACTATTTACAAGAGTTGGCAAAGAATTTTATTTGTGGACATAATTGTATTTCTGACTATCAATATTTTTATAGTTCTCAAAATATGCTTAGCTTCTGGATACCTTGAGGTTTGAGATATTTCATAGCACAAATATTAAAAATAGAACTTTCGGTACAAGCTTTGAAGGATAAAGCCAAATGAGCTCACACTATGTAGGGACTGAATTGCAATATTTTTATTTTATTTTACCCAATAGTAATGCAACAAATATCATAGTCCAGAAAATAGATTAATGGGTGGACCTCTATCATATAAACTCTATAAGATTAATTCAATGAATTTGTAGTTGGTTTTATCCTAGTCCAAGCTAAGGTAGTTTGTAATCCATTCCTTCCTTAGATATTAATTGTACTGTTGATGTTTTGCTTCACTTACACTACCACCAAGTATTAGTAGCTATATAGAAAGTTTGTTGAAACTGTGCTTATCACTTTGTGTTTGTCTGCATCTCTCCCTATATCAGATATGTTATCCTTCATGGTATTCTTTTGAATGCGATGGGTACTAAGACTCTCAGACAAGCTGAAAATATAATGCCTTAGATCTGGCTCATGAATAACTGGAATAGCCAAAGTTGAGGTTGAAGCAATTACATAAGGGTTCCAGAACAATGAGGCAGCAGAATAGTTATTAAATAGTTTATCCCAAGGATATAGTCTTGGGAAAGTGGAAAGGGAGGAGGCTATTATTCATTTATAAAGTCTGCTTCCTCTTAAGTGCATAAAGCCATTCTTGCTGTGATAATTGGTTCCTGTTAAAATTTATAAATTTTAGTTAGGTTGTATGGGGAAAAAGTCATTTTTTTTCCTATAAGCTTTTCTAAAAATTAACTAATATAGAGAAACATGAAGTGAAACTAAGTTAATAATAAACAAGCAGGATTTCTTAATAAGGCTACCTACACCTGCTAGGTTTTATGGGGGATGCCCTGGGACATTATGACCTTAAGGATGCCCAATTTAGGGTAGTCCAACAGCTTATGGACATTGACTTGCAATATCTATGAGCCAGAGCCAACAAAACTTGGTCCCCTCTGATCTTCAGCCAATTTAATAATTACGGACTGAGGATGGCTTCCTATTTTTACACTCTAACTATTCCTAAGTATAGAAGAGCTTTCACCCTAGCTCGCTTTAATGTCTTGCCCTCAGCACTACTGGATGGGCGATTTAAGAGGCTCCCGATTAACGAGCGGCTATGCCCCTGTGATAGAGCTGAAGTTGAAACTGTGGAGCATGTCCTTTTATATTGCGCTATGTATAATTGCAGACAGATTTAAGTTACTGTCTCTCCTTGAAACAGACCCTTCTAGATCCAATGTTATTAATTTGTTCTTATATTGTCTAGGGGATGGCTCCTCATACTTCACTTCTCAGGTTTCCATATTTTTTTAAGAGCTGTAACCATCAGAGGAGAATGCTGTAATTCCCCTTAGTCAAGTTTTTGGTGACCAATTATTCATGATTAATCTTCCCATGTTCTTCTTTGTTGTACCTGTGACCACAAATAAAGTATTATTATTATTATTATTATTATTATTATTATTATTATTATTATTATTATTATTATTATTGTTACTTGCTGGGTAGCAGAAGGATAAAAAGTAATAATGAACAGAACAGACAAAGAAATAGAAGGGATTGCAAACACAATCGAATTACATTCATGCTGTCATAGCTCTGCTTTCCAGTTTAGTTTCAGCTGTAAACTCTAGACTGCATTCCAGTAGTTCTGTGTCAGAACCAATTTCTATAAAACAACAATCTGGAGCAGTATTTCCTACCTTGGTGTTGGTTAGGGATTATGTTTGTTAAAATCCAACACATCCAGAGATGTCAAACTAGACAACACTGTAGAGTACAGCTGATTGTTACATGAGTAGTTAAAAATAATGTCATTAATACAGCCGTTACTTTACCAGTCTCTGCAATATACAAGAAAAATACATAGGCTTTTGGCCATGTGTTGTGCTGAGGTATTTGAACCAGGACATTAGCTGTTGGGGATGTGCCCTTTTATGTTGATGTTGTAGCCAGCTGCATCATGGTTTATATATTGTTATGGTGGCTTTGATGTTTGTATGTCACACAGAATCATTGCTGTGAGATGGATGGCTCTATAAATAATTTTAAATAAATAAATGTTCAATGCTGATAGATTAAGATGTAATGGCTGGAGTCATACAACATGCTAAGCCAAAGCTAAATATTATGACAATGCAACGTATGAGTTTAGTTCTATGAACAAAAGTTTAATTGCAGGGATTGGCTATAGAATAACAGTGCATTCTTCAACAATATGAATCTGATTACCCCAAAATTATTGTAATTTGAGGGAACATTTTATTTTCTAGTTTGAAGGTACCATAGCAGATGTCTCTTTGATATGAGTAGGAAGAAAAAAAGCTGGTATGATACCTATTAATTAATTCCAAATGATAATTCATAACTTTACTTTCAAAACTTTGAAAGCTGAATATACACTGGTACCAGCTACAGACACACTGGTACAATATGTATATTTTCTTCCTCTCACCAAATGTATACAGAATGATTGAAGTTTCCTTTTGCACAATTGGTCTATTAATCTAATAATATACCCTAGCAATATACCTTAGCAATTCTAGTTATATGTGCCATTTTGTAGCTGTTTTTAATAATTTCAATAGAGTATGGGGAAAAGATGAAAAATGAATGAAAAACAATATTATAATGGGATGAATGAATGAATGAATGAAAACAATATTATAATGGAAAGAATTACAATGAACAGATTTGACTCTTTGAAACAAAAATATTTTCTGGGCTGTATCATGAAAAGAGCAAATGAATTGGCATGAATTCTATAGCATGTGGATATTTCTGTGGAATTCAGTAACTGGTTGTTTCATTTTTACTCGAACCTTGTGGCAGTTATTAGTGTGAGCAATACTGAAAGAGTATTAATTTCCAGCTATGTTAAAAACTTGCTTGAATAATTTATTGGTTATTTATTCAGCCTGAGAGGAAGGTCAGAATATGCATTTAAATGGAAATGTTCTTGCAAGCATTACAGAATGGACCCCACTATTATCAGCACTTCTCAGCTGGATTTAGTTTGAAAGAAGCTGGTCAGAGAGATCAGGGAGGCCATACTTAATCCTGAAGCATTTATCAAATACTATCACAGCTGTTTTACATACAAAGGTCTCAGGGAATGCATTTGAGTTCAACTTCCTTGTCCTTGAACAACCCTGTCAACCCTGTTCTCACTGGTTCCATTTTGAATTGCTAATTTAAGAGAAGATTAAAGGACTACTTGGTGCAAAGAGAGAGGGTAAGTTCATACAGATCATTTAGCTTTTGGAAGTTTCAACTATGTAGGAACATAAGAAACTTATTCCAAATGTAAAAGAATTCAGCAGGCATGAACTGTTATTCTACTCACCTTAAATGAGGAACATTTTGGATTGCAGCAGATGCATCTCTTGGTACAAGTCTTCTCTTCAGTAGGGCTGTTTCCTGGAATGCCAGGATAAGCTGGGACATTGCCTGAATTTCTCAATGACTCAAGAGGAAAGGAATGGATTGAAGAAAAGAGTTACACCATTTATATGTAAAAAGAAGAGTGAGATTCCTTAAGCTTTTTGTTTAAATCGTATAAGATAAATGAAGTACCTTAAACCCATTAAGTAAATTCTAATATTCATCTTTTGAACTATAAAATTGCCTCACTAAAGCATACACTCAAATGAAGTTATATGTCCAATTAAAATTAGAGGTCTAGACAGAAGCATTTCCCATCTCTGTCAAGACTTGAAGCTGGAACCTTTCAGACAAACAGTCTGCTATGGAGTTAACTGATATCAGTAAGGTCATTACAGATCTGTCATGTAGAAATATTAGAATAACACCTTTTCTTTCCTGGAACCTTACATGTCACAAACTCTATTCAGTCAATCACCCTCCTCTTCTTTTATCATAGATCTTGCATAATAGCAAGACAGGCTATAATTCCTTGTTCTTATAGCAGCCATCTACACATTGGGATCAAAAGTCTGTTCTATTAACCTAAAAGCTTCATATTCCAATGCAGAAATGGGAAAATACAAAGAAGGATAAAGAAAAACTGTCAGGGTTTCAGATATGAAAGAGTTAATCAATATAGGTAGTGAAAAAGGCAAAAACAAAAAACAAAACCTGAACTCCAAGCAAAAGCAGGAAACCTTTTTCTTTGGAAAGAGGATATAGATTTCTTGCAGGTTTGATTCCTACCAGATAAGAAACACAGTCTAGAGGAATCCTGACTTCCGGTGACAAGATATGGGCGAATGGAGGTGCTGAAGCTCGTCCTGGGTTTCACGCTATCTCCTCTTGCTGTTGGAGTGACCCTTAGGGGTGCATGAATCTTGCAGAGAAGCGTCCCAGTGTGGGGAGACTCAAGTTGTGGTGTGGAAAAGGCAATTCTCATCACGATGTAGAGAAACCCTGTGGAGACCGACAACAAGAGACTGTCAGCAATGGCGGTCCTAAAGCCTTGATCGTTGCATACAAGAGGAAGCGAGTGAGTGATAGACTGTGGTGAATGAAGAGAACGAGTGAAAGAATTGGCAATCCTGATTGAGCATTGAATATTGAAGTATCTTAGTCGGAGCGAAGCCTGAAAACAGCCGCCAAAGCAGATACGAGCGGCAGCGAAAGTGAAAGGGCTCGTGAGACGGAAGAGGGTAAGGACACGAGCAATCAGACAGAGAAGATAAGTGAATCGGAGGGATCTGAGAGACTGATAATAATTGGGGGAGAGAAAAAGAAGAAGAAGAAAGAATAACAATTTAATTTAAGGGAACTTTGAATTGTGATTTGAATTGTGGACTTTGGGGAAAATTGGAAGGATGAACTCGAGATGGGGGGAGACTTGAAGTAAGGAATTAAATTACAACTTTAAATATTCCACGAATAAAACTGAATAATTTACTGGTCTCCTTTTGGATTATTGGACTGGAGCTGTAGTAAGTGGAGAAGATTTATTAAAGAAAGAGACTATTTGAATCTGAAAATTGACTTGTAAAACTTTTAAACAAAAGGAGAAATGACTACAGCAGAAAGTGTGGTGAGATAGTGAAATCAGAGACATTACTCAGCAACTCTGTGCTTCTGGTGTGCTTGGTGAAGGAATCTTGAAGAACTGAAAAATTATATTAAGACACTTTAAGCTTCTAAATTTGTGGATTGCAACAATTATTTCTTGACATCAACTTAACTGATTTTTGAATGTGGTAAATGTAATTTATATATATTTAATTGATACATTGATAATATTGTAGTTTATATTTGGTTATAACACACACAAAAAAGAAAGGTGATAATTAATTAATAATTTAGGTATAGATATTTGATTATAGGCATTGATTAGATAGAATTAAATAATTAATTGTGATTAATTGTGATTATTATAGATTAACTAATTAATTATTGTATAGTAAGATTTTTATATCTTTATTTAGATTTGTAAATATCTGAAATATTATCTCACAACACTATTTTGAGATTTGGGGTTCTATAGCATTTATATACAGGTCAATATTATTTAAATTTAAATAGAGGAATTTGATATATTATTAAGATTTACAAATCCAGATATTTGATTTAGAAATTAGCTGTAAAAGTGTTCTGGATAGTGTTCTCTTATATATATTGATAAGAGAGGTTAATCCTGTAACATATCATATTAATTAGGGTAGTGGCCATTTATAGTTGATACTTCTTAATAATGAATGTTACTTTGGGACAACATATTTAACATAATACAAAAACAAAAACAAATTTTACAAGAAATGACCTCCGTCACTAATACAATGCTTAAAACTGGAAAGAAGACTTCTTCAATACAAACAACTTCAATGCCATCAATGTCAGTGATGGCACAAAAAAACAATTGAAGAAACTCTACCTGGAGAAAAACAACCTATCATCACGAATGCCAATATTCAATCGACCCTTCTTACTTTACAAGAGTCCATGCTGACGTTTCAGGAAATAGTGGTAAAAAATCATATTGAATCAAGAGCTGACACAAATGAACTAAAAGAAGAGATGGGAAACTTAAAGGCAGAAATGAAACTAGACATCCTAAAGTTGGATCAAAAAATTGAAACAATACAGCAAGCACTAGAAAGGAATGAATCAACAATAAAGAAGGTTGAGAAAAGAACGGAACAAATGGAAAAGAAGCTGGAAATGGTTGGTCAGCAGTTAAGAAATGTGAGTAAAGAAATGGATGACTCCTTGGTATATTTGGAAATGGACAAGGCCGCAGCATATCTAAGATTCCAAAATATAATGGAATCTAAAGAAGAGGATTGGCAGGAATATTAGCAGACCTATTGGACCTATTGGATAAGGATGATATTCTGAAAGAGTTAGATGAAGTATACAGAGAGGAAGAAAGAAAAATTAAAGTAGACTCCGTGGAAAAAGCCCAAGAATTATATGAACAATTGATAGGCCATGAAGAATCAAGTAGTAGAGATGAGTTAGAAATGAATTCGCAAGATGACCAAGACTACCAAAAAAATAGAGATGGGAATTGGAGGAATTCAAAAAATAAATAACATCAAGAGAGAGAAGAACTGAAGATGCACAATCAGCCAGAAAGTGAGACAGTATATAATGAGGTCCTATGAGCAGTAAGAATGCTGGATTCATGGAAGGAGACACTAATATCGTTGATTCCAAAAGAAGATTCAGATTTACGACATATACAAAATTATAGACCAGTTTCCCTGTTAAATACTGATTATAAAATATTTACCATAATTATTGCAAATAGATTGAAAAAATATTGAATGAATATATACATAAAGATCAAAATGGATTTCTTCCTAATAGACAAATTATGAACAATTTAAGAATAGTATTAGATGTTTTGGAATACTACGAAGCCCATCCAGAAAAACAAATAGCCCTTGTATTCTTGGATGCACAAAGGCCTTTGACAATCTAAATTGGCAATTCCTAATTCAACACATTTACAATATGAATCTAGGCACTAAATTTGAAAACATCTTATGTTTTCAATTTATGATTCACAAAAGGTGAATATTATAATTAATGGAGAGTACACGCGCGCAATAAAAATAGAGAAAGGAGTCAGGCAGGGATGTCCATTATTCCCCCTGCTCTTCATATTATCTTTGGAAACATTGCTTATACAAATTAGACAGAACCCAGGAATAAAAGGACTAAAAATTAAAAAAGAAGAATATAAACTCCAGTCATTTGCGGAGATATGGTATTTTTCATAGAGGAACCAATTGAAACAGGTCAAGAACTACTGAAAGGGTTAGATCAATTTGGGGAAGTTGCAGGACTTAAAATTAATAGGACCTGAAATTAATAACTAAAAATTTAACAGAAAAACAAAAACTAAAATTGGAAAGGATAATGGGATTACAAATAGTAAAAAAAGTTAAATACTTGGGAATTTGGTTGATGGCTCAATGCAAAACTCTAATGGAAAATAATTATAATAAATTATTACAGCAAGTCAAAAAAGATTTAGAGATATGAGTTAAATTGCAAATCTCCTTATTAGGGAGGATTGCCACTATAAAAATGAATATTCTGCCCAAATTTATTTACTTATTCCAAACAATACCAATAAAAATACATTAAAATTACTTCGTGGAAGATAATTGCCAAATTTATCTGGCAAGGGAAAAAACCGAGGATAAACCTAAAGGCAATGCAAGATATAAAGAGCAGGGGAGGTATGGGAATTATACTATAGTGCAGCCTCCTTACTCTGGTTGAAAGAGTGGGTAAATCTGTCGAATAAAAGGATCTTATTTTTAGAAGGCCATGATTTACAGAGGGGATGGCACGCATTTTTATGGGACACTGGGAAAATTAATCAGAAGTGTTTCCACAGACATATAATTAGAGATTCCTTATTGGCTAATTGGAACAAAAAAAAAACACAATTCAAAAATCCCAATCTGAATCTCAACGATGGAGGCCATGATACATCCAAATAATCTACATCTTGATAAAATAATAAAATACAAAGACCTTCTTGATGCGCAAGGAACTTTAAAATCATGGCAAGATCTCCAAGAACAAGGGCTACAAGTAGACTGGTGGGCTTACTTACAAATTCAAAATAGATATAGACAGGACAAGAAAAAAAATGGAATTTATATTAGGCACAACAATTAGATAAAATTCTATTAGGTCCAGATAAAAAAAATAACTAAATTTTATAATTACTTATTAGAGATGGAATTAGAAGAGGAAGTAGTCAAAGGCAACATGATAGTTTGGAGCAGAAACATAGGACATAGCATTACAGAGGAAATGGTTATTCAGAAGATAACAGCCTGTGCAGAGATGGACAAGTTAACCTTAGCACTTAAGGAAAAAGAAACATCAGAATATTATAGAAGCTGGGAATGCTGGTATGACTGGATAGAACAAAAATAGAAAATATATTAGTAAACAACGTAAAATAGGTAGTAATTATATATTCACAATAAGATGTATTTGTAAATTCATCACCCATATTGATAACAAACAAGGAACCATAGACTGTTGATAGTAGAATTGTTAGTTTTTAATCATTTTCTTTTTTCCTATTTCTTTTTTCTTCTTCTTCTGTGTGTTATGTATGTGTTTGTTTGATATTTTAGTTTTATAATCAATAAAGTTTGTTTGTTTTTTAAAAAAGAAACACAGTCTAGAAACATGCTGGAGAATCAGAAGAGATTAGACAGCAAATGAAATGTGGAAATACATATGAATTTGAAGAGTTTAGCATTTATATCAGATTTAAGTGGGGCAAAGATGGGAGGATCATGGAAAGTGCTGTTGTCTATGAAGGGCAAAGAGGGAGGTAAGTGATGAAATCATTATGATGTTACAACAACCAGGCTCCGAATTTTAAATAACTGCATCAGATAGTAAGCAAGGATGCATGCAAGGATGGTGTATTTTCTGAGATCACAACACACAAATAATCTTTTCATGATTTGGGGAATGGAGTTTCAGTGCAAAAATTGACTAATGCCAAAGGTGTTTCTTTAAAAAAAAAAACACAGGTCAGGACTGAAAATAACTTGCAAAATATCTTTTTAACAATCTGACTTATTTGCCTCCCAGACTTATTTGCATCTTCACAACTCTACTTCTATGCCATGGGTGTCAAACTCTCTGCGTCATGTTGCCATTATGTGATGTATTGCAACATTTTTTCCTTTTGTGGATCTGGGATGGGTGTCGCCTGTGCATAATGCATCTGGCCTGCAGGCTGCCAATTTGACATCCCTGAATAGGAAAGACTGCAGAACCCAAAGGAAAGAAACCAATGAGAATTGCACTTGAGAGTAATGAACCAAGCAATGATATGTACATTCACTATCATGCAGCACATGTATGCAAATATTTACTGTAAATGGTTGAGTTTTAAAAGAAGCAATGGCAGTATTTAAATATCCAATTTTTATAAAGTTTAAAAATTTGGCAGAATTTACTGACTCGCCCTCCTCCTTCGTTCCAGCTGAGTTTGCCTTCTCAAACATCTTCTGTTCCTTACATTTAACCACAAATTTTCCAAGTTCTCATCTCCACTAGAAGACTCTCTCAAAACTTCCCTGTCAGCCATTCCCGGCTGTTGATCAGATAAGGAACCAGAGGAGGTCAAAGGTCCTGACAATTCTAATACATCAGGTCTGTCTTCCTTTGTCACATCCATCTCCTCATCCTGGTTACCAGTCCAATCACTGAGCCATGCCGGCTCATATTTTTCTGCCATGTCCTCCTCACTTGAACTCATATCACTCACAGGAGCTGAATCCAAGCCCAGAGCCACAACACACACACACACACACACACACACACACACACACACACACACACACACACATATATATATATATATATATATATATATATATATATATATATATATGGATCTTTGGTTGTTCGGTTTTCTCCCGTAAGATTCAAAGTATCTAGGCAACGTTTCGATGAAGTCTCATTCATCATCTTCAGGCTTCTGTCTCCGGCTCTGTGCTTCTCAGAGTAATGTGAGATTGCAGCTGCTTCCTCCTTTTAACTGCCAGTGGGGTGGGACTTGATTGGGTGGGGGCTTGGCTGTGTTCTGATTGGGTGGGGTGTGTTCTCATTGGTAGGGGTTTGGTTGTGTTCTGATTGGGTGGGGGTTAGCCGTGTTCTGATTGGTTGGAGGCGTGTTCTGTTCAGGTGGGGGCTTGGTTGTGCTCCGGTTAGTCTTAGTTGCTGGGGATTTGAGCTGGTGAGTTGTGATCTTGCTGTTTGGCTTCTAGTTCGTGGTCCTGCTGCATCTTCATAGTGGGTGTCGGTTTGCTTTATGTATGGCTCGGAGGGGTTTGAAGTGGGTAGTGATGCAGCTGTAGTGCAGCTTCTGGTCCATGGTCGTGTCTCATCTTCTGAGTGGGTGAGAGTCTGTTTTCTACATGGAAGTGTGGTGGTGGCATCTTGTGTGGCTCTCATGGGTGTAGGTCTGGTGTCCTTCTTCATGTTAGGTACTGTCTGTTCATGAGGGCGGGTTTCCAAATGGCTGGAAGGCGGGAGGTGTCATCTCATTTGTTCATGCTGTGTGGGCGTTTTTCTATCTCTATGGCTTCTCTGATTATTCTGCTGTTGAAGTGTTCGGTTTTGGCGATAGTTCTGGTATTTTTAAAATCAATTTCATGTCCTGTGGCTTTGAGGTGTTGGACCAGGGAAGAGGTCGTTTCTTCTTTTTGATTGAGTTCTTATGTTCTTCAATGCGTGCATTTATTCTTCTGTTAGTTTGTCCAATGTATGTGGTAGGGCAGGCAGTGCAGGGGATTTCGTATACTCCTTGGTTTTCTAATTCGATTTTGTCTTTGGGGTTTCTTAGGATGGTGGATATTTTTCTGTTTGTGCAGAATGCTGTTTTGATGTTGTGTTTTTGGAGGATCTTGCTAATTTTGTCTGTAGTGCCTTTTATATATGGGAGGAGGGCTTTGCCGTTTTCTTGTTCTCTGTCTTGGATTTTGGTTGGGGTTTCTTTTTGGATTAGGTGGGTAATCTTCTTTCTTTGGAATCCATTGGCTGTAAGTACGTTGGTGAGAGTGTGTAGTTCGGTTTTTTGGTGTTGTTCATCGGCTAAGCATTTTGTTCTGGAGATGAGTGTCTTGGCTACGGAATTGATCTGTGCTGGGTGGTGGTGTGAGAGTGCATGTAGATAGCGGTTAGTATGTGTTTTCTTCTGGTAGATGGTGTGTCCTAGGGAGCCATTGGATCTTTTGTATACCAAGACATCTAGGAAGGAAGTTGGTTGTTGGCTTCTGTTTCCATGGTGAATTGTATTTTGGGGTGTAGGCTGTTGAGGTGTGTGAGGAAGTTGTTCAGTTTTTCTTTCCCATGTGGCCAGATTATGAAGGTGTCGTCTACGTATCTGAGCCAGAGTTTGGGTTTGTGGTCGTATTTTTCTAGAGCTTGTGTTTCAAAGTGTTCCATGTAGAGGTTAGCGATGACAGGTGAGAGGGTGATCCCATGGGTGCTCCTTCTATTTGTTTGTATTTTTGTCCATTGTAGGTGAAGTATGTATTGGATAGGCAGTGGTTGGTTAGATCTAGGATGTGCTTGGGGGTTGTATTTGTTTTGGATGGCTGTCAAGGCTTCTTTTATTGGCACTTGGGTGAAGAGGGATATGACATCAAAGCTTACTAGTAGGTTGCTAGGTTGTAAGTTTTGTTTCTTTATGATCTCGATGAACTGGAATGAGTTTCTTACATGTGAGTTGATGGATTCTGCATAAGGTTGTAGTTGTTTGGCGAGAAATTTGGCTAGGTTTTGTAGAGGTGAGCCTATGGAGCTGACTATTGGTCTGAGTGGGGTTCCTTCTTTGTGTATTTTGGGGAGACCATAAAGCTTGGGGCATCTGGATGATTTTTCTCTGGGTATGATTCCTTGCTGGATTTTGGTGAACAACACCAAAAAACCGAACTACACACTCTCACCAACGTACTTACAGCCAATGGATTCCAAAGAAAGAAGATTACCCATCTAATCCAAAAAGAAACCCCAACCAAAATCCAAGACAGAGAACAAGAAAACGGCAAAGCCCTCCTCCCATATATAAAAGGCACTACAGACAAAATTAGCAAGATCCTCCAAAAACACAACATCAAAACAGCATTCTGCACAAACAAAAAAATATCCACCATCCTAAGAAACCCCAAAGACAAAATCGAATTAGAAAACCAAGGAGTATACGAAATCCCCTGCACTGCCTGCCCTACCACATACATTGGACAAACTAACAGAAGAATAAATGCACGCATTGAAGAACATAAGAACTCAATCAAAAAGAAGAAACGACCTCTTCCTGGTCCAACACCTCAAAGCCACAGGACATGAAATTGATTTTAAAAATACCAGAACTATCGCCAAAACCGAACACTTCAACAGCAGAATAATCAGAGAAGCCATAGAGATAGAAAAACGCCCACACAGCATGAACAAACGAGATGACACCTCCCGCCTTCCAGCCATTTGGAAACCCGCCTCATGAACAGACGAGTACCTAACATGAAGAAGGACACCAGACCTACACCCATGAGAGCCACACAAGATGCCACCACCACACTTCCATGTAGAAAACAGACTCTCACCCACTCAGAAGATGAGACACCACCATGGGCCAGAAGCTGCACTACAGCTGCATCACTACCCACTTCAAACCCTCCGAGCCATACATAAAGCAAACCGACACCCACTATGAAGATGCAGCAGGACCACGAACTAGAAGCCAAACAGCAAGATCACAACTCACCAGCTCAAATCCCCAGCAACTAAGACTAACCGAGCACAACCAAGCCCCCACCTGAACAGAACACGCCCAACCAATCAGAACACGGCTAACCCCCACCCAATCAGAACACAACCAAACCCCCTACCAATGAGAACACACCCCCACCCAATCAGAACACAGCCAAGCCCCCACCCAATCAAGTCCCACCCCCACTGGCAGTTAAAAGGAGGAAGCAGCTGCAATCTCACATTACTCTGAGAAGCACAGAGCCGGAGACAGAAGCCTGAAGATGATGAATGAGACTTCATCGAAACGTTGCCTCAGATACTTCAATCTTACGCGGAGAAAACCCGAACAACCAAAGATCCACATATATATATATATATATATATATATATATATATATATATATATATATATATATATATATATATATATATATATATATATATTGGTAGGAGGGAGGTTTCATGTTAAATCTCTTTCACAATTCCAATGAAAACCTCCTTTCTGAAGCTCAAGGGACCCTTCTGTTGGTGCCAATTGAGACTATATATAATAGAGCTGCAGTAAATACTGAGTTAAAGAGTTAGGTTCTATTTCTTAACCCTCTACAGTACAACATGGTAGAGAACCCTTTTTTGGAGCTTGATAATTTTTTTAATGCTTCTGAAGGCCACAAGAAGACATGACAATGATGGATTGATGTTGTACCATAGAATGTGACTAAAATGTTCAGCTTGTTCTCACCTTGTTTGTTTTAATTTAAAAACTAAACATAGATCCATCAATCCTATCAGAAGCTTGCCATACCTATTTGTAACTTGTTTGAAAAACAAAAGGGGAGGGGCTGACCAAACCCTGTTACTGAAATATGCTATTTCTTCCCAAATAGACCTATTGATGTCTATTTAGGACCTACAAGTTCACCAACATTTTTATTTCTCAAAATTTGACACTAATTTTCCCCTTATTTGTTATAGCAGTTCATAGAATTCAGCTACTAATACATGAAGAAAACAAATTCAGCTAAGACACACAAGAGAAGGGAAAGCATTCATTTGAAAATGTTCATTTGCTTTTTTTTTAATGTAAAAATGAGAAACAAAAACAATATATGTGTGTGTGTGTAAATATTCATGTACCATTTGGAAAAGTATATAAATTTAACTCTGAAGATATTCTTAGGCAATCCAGAAAACAGTACTGCACTGCAAGCTTTGCTCTATGGAGAAGTAGTTCCATTATGGACTTCCTGCTGAGTACTTGTGTTGAGAGAAGAATACCTTTATACTTTATAAATGTCAAGGTGCTTTATTTATAACAAAATTATCATTATTTTTCCAATATGATTAGATAGATGATAGATAGATAGATAGATAGATAGATAGATAGATAGATAGATAGATAGATAGATAGATAGATAGATAGATAGACTCACAAACTCCACCCTTAATGCACTATATTGTATCCTTACTAAATGACAAACTGAGTGATTTATATCGATGTGTCAGAGTGGTTGTGGATGTGTTTGCATATATGGGTTATTTAACTTCTTTTGCTTCAAACCACTAGACACTCACCTCATACCACATGTTTAATAAACCATAAATAAACAAAAGCAGAACACCCAAGTATGTAAACATATCCACCACCACCCTGAAACATCTTATTGCCACATTGCTTTGAAGCGGATCTCCCTATGCTTTATATACACTGCCAACCTAAGCTGATTAAATCCATTTTTATTGTTTCTCCAACCAGAAAAGTGCAATGTACAAAGAAGGTGATAAAATTAAGAGTCAGGAATAGGATTTAAACTACCTTGGATGATATAATCATTAGATATAATGATCTCCAAAATATGGGAAAGAAAAGAAGAAAGCAAGTACCACAACTTGAATTCTACTAAAAAGAGAGAGAGAGAGAAAAAAAAAACAATTGTAGAACTTTCAAGATTTTTTGAGATATGTGGAGAGGGGGAGAGTGGATTTTGAATTCTTTCTTGGGACATCAGTCTTTTGTTAGCAAATTTAATGGTTTCAATATTTATTACTGGTATTCCACATTGCTTAATGAAATACCATTCTTTATGCAACTTTGCAGTTATCAAAGATCACTGTTAGAGAGTTGGGTCTCATTATTAGCAGAGTTATTGTCCTTTGGAGATTGAGTTAATGGCCATTTGTCTTTCTCAGTATGATTAATAACTGCCCTCTTGAGACACTGAATAGGTTACATTTAGTAAAATCGTGTTAGGCTTGCCTTTTCATCAGCTTAGATTGCTCTATGCAGCCTTCATTTCTTGGCACAAGCCTTGATGTCAATATCTATCCTATCCATTGCTTCCCTTATTTTGTTCATTTTGTTTCAAAGGGCAATGACTAAAGTTTCCTGGGGAAAAGGAGGCAGAACTGCACAAAGGAAGTTAATCTATGAAGGTCACATTTCAACAATAGCATGAGGGGGATAAATGTTCCTCTGGTATTTTTCATATGCATTAGGACTATAATGTTTTGAATTCCTGGGCAGCATAGACTAGTTATCACGGTTCCATGTCACTTAATGGCTAGTTTTGGAACAAAACTTCATGAGCCATTAGTAATCCTAAGATGTGTTCAGAGCTACCAACCAATTTTGTTCATAAAATTATTAATACAACAATATTGATGTTGACACATTGAGCATTTTTATTATAGGTTAACAAAATAATACAACTGACCAGACAAGGTTGAATAGCTGGAAATAGAAAATGGCATCAAATTTCCAATTTGTCTTCCCTTGGAGTAACCTGATCCTCATTTTCTGCTATAGATCCTCTACTCATCTGGCTATTATTCTTCCATCTTCAACTTTTATATTTTTAATCTTCCCCTTTGACCTCCCCTAGGCCTCAAATAAATGGTTAAATATGTCGCCAATGCTGTGCAGTTGATATTTATGATAAGCAGGTTAGCTCTTTCTTTCTCTGCTCTCACCTAATCAAAAAGATATGCAGGGAGCCTAAGACCAATTATCTCAGTCCAGAGAGAGGCCATTATACCAATTTCCTGGCTTCTATTCTAACAATAAGATGGTTTTCTATTTCTTCTTCACATCTGTTTGCTAATTATTCTATTCAACAGTAAATATTTTATACTGTTCATCCTCTGCAACACAAGGCCACATTAGTTGTCTTTAGTTCACAGTCAAATGGCATTTTATACAAATGGCTAGTTCTGCATGGCCCATCACCAGCAGTCACATAAATATTCAGTGTAATTCTCAGCTCTTCTAATCTACTTTGCCCTCGTGGTCTATTTCTCCTGACTTATAATCCTCTATTAGTTTTTTAATTATCTTATATTTCTTTCTACTCTTTTCTTTCCTATCTTTTCTTCTTCATTTTCCCTGAAGCTCTAAGGCAAAACACTGTAGTAGTAGTTCTGGTTCTCTATCATGATCTTGGATGCTAGTTAAATTTTACCTTTTATACTAAAAAGAACACAATGCCAATTGGATGACTTTGCAAGGTATACATAGTCCTGTCTTAGAATATATTTGTGTAATGAACTATTTATTCTCATGATAATTTAAAAATAAACTCACCAGTGCCTTTTGGATTGGTTGGTAAAAAGAAAAAAGTTTTCCTGAACAGCATCAATATTCAAGGAGAAGGGATAAACAGATCTCTGCATCATTGCAGCCATGAGTAACAGTGATGGGCTCACTGAAATGTGACAAGATTTATTACTGTCTCTTGAAGAACAATTGCTTGCTTGGTATCCTCAGTAAATAATGTTCTCTCAGTGCCATCTGGGGACATCATTAGTCCAGGAGAGAGTGGTGTCAGAATTAACTGTTTGGTAGGTGCTTGACCTCAGCAGCCAACATTACTTAAGTTACTGAGGGAATTCATAATGAAAATCATACGTTTGTTCTATTTTTTCAGTGTAATAATAGCATAGTGTATATGAGTAGATACAATAGTTGATTAATACTTTTACGACTTAGTGGTGTACTTAGCTGAATGTCACACTGTGCCTTAGTAAACTCTGGTTCAAATTCTCACATAGTCATGAAGTTCATTGGACAACCAATAATTAATTGGGTATTTTCTAGACTAACCTATATCACAGACTTATGTTGAAGATCAGACATCGGAGGGATAGAACAGGATAAAAAAATACTGTAGAACTGATGAAAAGCTGACATGTGTTAGCATATTTAATTACATATATTTAAGTACATTTTTCTTTTTATTTGTTTCCTCCAATACTGTAAATAGAAAATGAATGATTCAGTGGCCTGAAAGATAATATTTTAAGGTAGGCATCCTTTAATTTAATATGATAAACCTTAAGACAGAACCTTCTTGATATACTAGCTCATTTTTACTACTATCATTGATAATAAGTCCATGGATTCTTGGTTGGATTTTTATACGCAAAACCAGTTTATCAACATACTGTACTGACATTTTTTGTGAAATTTTGTTCTGGCATTATGAATAGAATTGTAATTGGGTTAATTAGAAGCATCAATTATTTTGCTGTAATCATAAGGAAGTTGGAGACAAAGTGAATGCAGAGATACAAATCTGAGATCCTTTGATCCTTCAGTCTTATCACAACCAATACTGCAACTTTTCAAGATTGTACAAAAAGCTTGCAGCCTGAAATATCTGATTCTTTTTGGTCTGAATATAGATTGAAGCCCTCCTTGGTTCACAATCCTTCCTGTCATTTTCAGCAATCCTGTCCCAGTCTTATGCTTTTGTTTGTCTAGCTATCTGTACAACCTTTTTTCTATCTCATCTGCTACAACTTCATCAATATATGATACCTTTCAACAGGAGAAAGAACTGATGACAAGAATAGATTGATTTTGTGAAGTGAGTGAGAGAGAGAGAGAAGGGCAGGTGAACTTCTTATCAGTGACTTCTGAGAAGCAAACCTGAAGTAAGTCAACTAACTTTAATAAAACTTTAATGATAAAAAAAATAATGTCCCTGTTTTGTAAAATGGCCTTCATGATGCTGGGTTTTGTAGTATTGTGAAAACTTCCTTAAATATAAAATGCAAGGAAACACTCTGGTTAAACGCAGGTAAAAAAGCACAGGTCTTTGGAAATAAGAGACCACTGACTAAATGCATACAAATGAGCTATCTCCAAGGACATTGCCTTCACCCCATTTTGTACTTTGCTTACTAAAGAGCTGCATCAGGGCTTGGGATGCTATTTAGCTTTTAAATGTTTTTAAGAGCTGACAAAGCACTTGGCTGAGGTAGTGGTTACTATTATTGCTTTACAAGCAAAAGTGAAACTGAAAGACAGCCTTGATTAGATGGTTTCTGCTACTGTTGGTACCTTGTAGATCAGAGGAAAATCCAACAGTATCTGTTAGAATAGGATCCAGGATAAGGTCAGATTAAATAAATGGAGGCCAGTCAAGTTAGTTATCTTCAAGTCAGAGTAGCACCACCCCCACCCCTGGCAAAAAAAATAATTGAAACAATTTAGAGACCTGATGAAAACAGAACCTTGGACAGTTCCAAATGAGATACTAGCCACACCCAGTAGAGTTAACTTTTGGGATATTTATTTATTTGTTTGTATGGCACCTATTTTGTACAAGTGACTATCAGGATTAAAAACTCCCCCAAGCTATCTATTATAAACATCTGTTATGTAGGTATACTGCTCATTTGCCATTGCTACATTTTTTCCAAGTTTTAGTTCTCAGCCTTTGTTGGTTATGCCTTTCTCCCAGTAATTATCAAATGTATTGTCACTGCTGTAAACATGTATCTAATTAAATTACATTTTTTGTTTTTGTTTTTCCCTTGAGTTTATACCTACTAGAAAAGTTATGGTTACATTTCAAACATAACCTCCAAGATTTTCTTCATTATATTACATATGTGTGTATGTATATGTATATGTATATGTGTGTATATCTATCTATCTATCTATCTATCTATCTATCTATCTATCTATCTATCTATCTATCTTTGGTTATTCGGGTTTTCTCCCACGTAAGATTGGCAGTCAATCTTACTGCCAATCTTACGCGGGAGAAAACCCGAATACCAAAGATCCACATACAAATACCCAGAGAACCTCAGAAAACAAATATATATATATATATATATATATATATATATATATATATATATGTGTGTGTGTGTGTGTGTGTGTGTGTGTGTGTGTGTGTGTTTTCTTAAGTTTTGCGGGTACTTACATGTATGGCATTCAGCTTTGTTCGGGTATTTTCCCACGTCATTGTAGTTGTGCTTTTAAAAGTTGTAGCAAGCGTTTGGCAGAATCTCATCTGCCATTATCAGGCCACAGATGAACACTATACAGAAGCCTGATGATGGCAGATGAGATTCTGCCGAAATGTTGCTACAACTTTAAAAGCACAACTACAATGACATGGGAAAATACCCGAACAAAGCTGAATGCTATATATATATATATATATATATATATATATATATATATATATATATATATATATATATTCCAGTACTTTTGAGCTAATTTACATATCCATTACATGTGGGTATGTACAAATATAAGTGATACAAATACTACTTCTGTTTCATGGTATTTTCAACATTTATTACTATCTTATCTGTCTACAAGTAGTCATTTACTTATGGCCCTGATTGAGCCCATAATTATAGTCATCATTTGATTGGATCTAGTTTTATGGCATTTTTTGCAGGAGTCATTAAGCAAATGCTGTGGTCATTAAGCACATTTATTTTACCTAATGGTGGGATTTCAGTGGTGGGATTCAATTTTTTTTACTACCGGTTCTGTGGGCATGGCTTGGTGGGCGTGGCAGGGGAAGGAGACTTAAAATCTCCAGTCAGAGGCTGGTATTTGCTGGTTCTTCAAACTATTCAAAATTTCGACTACTGGTTCTCCAGAATTGGTCAGAACCTGCTGAATACCACCTCTGGAGTTTTTTCCCCAGAAACCAAAAGTAAACACCATAAATGGGCAAAAAACTTAGCAACACATGATCATATGACCATGGGACACTGCAAATGGCTGAAAAGATGAGGTCATTTCTTGTTGCCAAGTCCCAAACAGTAATCACATGAGGGTAGGTGTAGTATGAGCAGCTGAAACTGGGACATAAATAGCTTTTGTAGTCTCCTTTGAACATATTAAGCAACTGATTATAATTCAAGGCCTACATCAAATAATTTATAGAGTTGTATACATCTATAAAACACTCCAATTTTCCTATAAATTATAATCTTATAAACATTGCCATAATCTGCAGCCTAGTTAGCATAATCCATCCTCAGGAGTTGATTAAACTGTTAAAGTTCTCTCCCTGACTTTAATTTAAACTGGACAGATGAAAGTGCTACCAATGTTGGTGTCAAAAGCTATCACAGCTATACTTACTAACAATGTGTCAGCATTCCGACAATTGCCTTAATTAAATCATTAATGATTTTCGAGTTGACAAAAGGTAAATTTGAATATGGAATTGACTGAGGTTCCTTCTTATTAAATTCCTGTAGTGCACATTGAAGATTGGACAAGGGAAAGTTTGTCCTGAATTGTATTCACTTTAATATTTTTTGCACTTATAAGAAACCAACTCTCTTTGAGTTGCTTCATGGGATGGCTCATGAAACTAAAGCCATGGGTGTCTGTTTTGTACAATCCATTCATCGGGAACAGGCCAGAGAAGCAAGGAGAGATGAAACTGATTTTCAAGTGGCAGTTTTCAAGATGTCTCTTCTGCAAAATAAAACAGAACATTCCATTAGTTTTTTTTAATGAATACTTTGTATTTGAATGAATGGATAATGAAAAACTTGATTTTTTTCATCATGTGAACTTAATACTTGGATTATATCTTCATTTTATCAAGATGTGAAGTTTTACAATTTTTATGAAAGAAGGCCAGATCAGAAACTACTTTAGGAATAACACTTCATTTTTTTTTCTTAATTAGATTTGTCAGGATACTTGTGATTGAACTCCATTGCCCAGTGATAAACTCCCAGGAACTCCATTGCCCAGTGATAAACTCCCATGTATTAAACCAATTCTTTTTCCTTCTCAGTCTTAACAGAGAATACAAATCATTCAAGAACTTTTGTACCTCCCTTTAGGAGAAGCTGAGCTCTTTTATTGTTAATCATTTATTTCTATCCTTGTTCTTGCCTCTCAGAAATACTTGGCATTGATATAGTTCAACTCTATTTGGGACAGTCGGGACTTGATATAAGGGACTTGAGGATTATCATTTCCTTTATCATAATTTAAGAGTATCTTTTTGTGTCTTTATATCTGTCACAGAAATAGAATTGAGAGTTTTCACAATCAATGCTTTGCTCATCTACAGAGCTAACGCTTAGCTTTAGATGACATATTATCATAGAAATGGAATGTTCTTGAACTGCAAGGATATTTTCCTAATAAAGTGCTCCTATCTTCACCCAATTCCTTTCTCTATCTTTGCTCTACCAACCCTGGAAACAAAATGGATCTATGAAAATTTTAATTCTGTTCATCGCTGCCTAATTTTTCCCTTTTCTTTTAGTTCAGTGAGAAGAGTAGCCCTCTTCCTGGGTTACTGATTAATCAATACTCTTGCCAAAGGCAGTGAGGTGCAGCTCTCAAACATTCTGGCATTTCAATTCCAGCAATGTCAAAAAGCTGAGACAAGTGGTTTATGGGGAAAGAGCCAAAATAGATTACTATTGGAATTAAACACTACTTAAGCTTCTCTTTTATTAAGATAGTGAGCTGCTGCTTGCATAGAATAGCAGCAATTTGGACACGTACTATAGATCTCCTGCTGTGATCCCAGTCCTACCCTATCATATTCACCAGAATGTCTTTCTGATAAAACAAAATTATTTACATAGCACAGATTTAAGAGCAGGTCATGTCTCACATATGAATGGGATCCTTCGGTTTGGCTAGAAGTGTCCTATCAATAAAAATAAACTTATTGCTTTATTTGAAAATTGTTTTTGAATTCATTTAAATGGAAACAAAGCTAGTAGCAAGATAAACACTTTATTATACAACACAATTTCCTCTTATTCATTTTTTTAATGTTTCCCAACTTGATAATATGTACACAATAATATGCACAAAAGTGCAAATGTTAGAAGAAAATACAGATTTATGTATGTTTTATATTAAAAGTACACATAAAATTCATATTTCTAAAGAAAGATTTGCGTCTTTCTTTCTGCATGCTTTTAGGAAAGTATGTAGTAAAAAGTATATGTTAAGAGGATGGTCCATGAAAATGTATAAATGTATAAAATTGTCGATATAAATATACCCAATTTTATTTATTTTTTATTTTATTTTATTTTATTTGTCAATTGTTTACAAGATAATAAGTATAAGTGTATACATAGTTATGAATACATGAAATGGGTACATATAAGAAAAATAAAAGAAAAATAAAAGAAACAATAGGACAGGGACGGTAGGCACGTTGGTGCACTTATGCACGCCCCCTACAGACCTCTTAGGAAAGGGGTGAGGTCAATAGTAGACAGTCTAAGGTTAAAGTTTTTGGGGTTTGGGGAAGAAACTACAGAGTCAGGTAGAGTATTCCAGACATTGATCACTCTGTTGCTGAAGTCGTATTTCCTGCAATCAAGCTTGGTGCGGTTAACCTTGAGTTTGTATCTGTTGTGTGCTCTTGTGTTGTTATGGTTGAAGCTGAAGTATTCATTGACAGGTAGGACATTGCAATGTATGATTTTATATACCATGCTTAAGTCAGACCGAAGACGGCGTAATTCAAGGTTTTCTAGTTCTAGAATTTCAAGTCTGGTGGCATAAGGTATTCTACAATGAGTAGAGGAGTGGAGAACTCTTCTTGTGAAATATTTCTGGACTTTCTCAATTGTGCTAATATCAGATACATAATGTGGGTTCCAGACTGATGAGCTGTATTTGAGTATTGGTCTAGCAAATGTTTTGTATGCTCTAGTTAGTAGTGTGATATTACCAGAGAAAAAGCTACGTAAGATTTGTTAACAGAAGCAGAACTTGGGGACTTTTGCAATGGTTTAAATGTTTTTCTATCTTTCTTCCTACAATTATATAATATTCAGAGAAACATGGAAACAAAAGGATACCAGAATGTGTATGAAACTAACCAACTTTCTTGACCTTACTTTAATATTTCCTTATTGGCCAAGCTTCTTGTGAATCCAGATAAACTTCACCACATGACAGTCCCAAATTAAGCGTAGTAAAGTGTTCCATGGTTTCTTGTTTTGCAACCTTTTACTAAAAAACTTAACTGAGATTCCTTACTTGAGGCATAAATGACCAGGCTGGACAATCTGTGCAAAAACATAAATCCCTTGAAAAGTCCTTAGTGCTTGGAAAGATGGAAGGAATTAGAAGAAGAGTATCAAAGTGGGAAAACAGATAGATGCAGCATTGGAACTTGAAGAAACAATTTGGGTCAAATAATCCTTAAGCATTATCTAATTAGGTTATTGCTACAAGTTGACATCACTTTTGTGATATATAATCTTCATTTTATAGAATTGGGTCACTAATGAATCTTTCTTTGTGTATGGACATATATTCCCATTACTAACCATTTGCATTTTGATCCCTTATTCCATTTGTTTCTAATTATCATGTAATTGATAAATTAATGAGAAAATCAGAAAATTGTTCTAAAAAGTATATTTTTATACACTTTATATTGATATACAGAAAAAGCATGAAAAATTGTAGCAGAAAGCAAGCAAGCAATATGGCTTAAATAACTTTTCTGTGAAAAAAATACTAGAATACTAGAATACTAGAAGACTTCAGCAGTAAGGAATATGGTGGCAACAAATATGCATGACATGGAGAAGATGGACAGGGCAAAGTTTTTTCTTATTCTTTTAAATACAGCATCAAGGACAGTACAGCAAAATTGTTTGATATGGAGAATAGAAGAACTTGTTTGTGTAGTGCATAACCTATAATTAATAACAGAAGATGTGGTGATGGACTTTAATTGGCTCATTTTAAAATGTGATTAGATAAATTCATGAAAGTCAGACCTATCAGTTTATCAGTTTTGAAGCCTCATTTTTATCTCTGGAATGACAGCAGCACTCTACATCAATTTGGCATGAAAAAATGGTGAGAATTCTGAGCAGTTCAAAGGCATCTGCTTAGCCAATTGGGAGAAACAATGGGCTTTGGCCTGATGTGTTCTTATGTTCTTATACTATTAAAAACCCTGTATAGAAAATGGTTCTATTGACAGAATTTAGGACTAGCAATGCTAATATAATAGTGCATTGTATAATGTAATATTTTAATATCTGTGTTGAGAATGTTTAGAGAGTGGGCATGCCAATGTGGGTAGAGAAAAGGATCATGATCCTCCAAACCAAATCAGTCCTGCTCATTCACTCTTTCCAAAGAATGTCAAGGCAATGGGGTATCACCATCATCATCATCATCATCATCATCAGTGGTGGGATTCAATTTTTTTTTTACTACGATTCTGTGGGCATTGCTTGGTGGGGAAGGCAGGGGAAGGATACTGTAAAATCTGCAATCAGAGGTGGTATTTGCTGGTTCTCTTAACTACTCAAAATTTCCACTACCGATTGTCCACAACTGATCAGAACATGCTGAACACCATCTCTGATCTTCATCACCATCATCATCACCATCATCACCATCATCACCACCACCACCATCATCATCATCATCATCATCATCATCGTTGTTGTTATTGTTATTATTATTTGCACAGCCAGATGTTCAGACTGAGTTTGGCATTTTGTCTACTTACAGAATCCTTTCCAAGGACCTGGGATAGACAAATCTGGATGCTTGATGGTGTTACAAATATTGTTACAGGATGGAAGTTGTTCCAAGTAAAGCTGCCTTCTACAATTGATATTATTATTATTATTATTATTATTATTATTATTATTATTATTATTATTATTATTATTATTATTCACAACAAACAACAGTGCACACAGCAAACAAGATAACTATGCTGGGTTTCATATCACAAATCACTAGTCGAACACTTCCCAAGCATTTAGGACTGTGTGATTTATTGACGGATTATGCGAGCTGATCCCAGTAAGGTGGCCTTCTTCAGTGACCAATGGTGATTTTGTCAGCGCCAATTGTTTTTAAGTGCATGCCTAGATCTCTAGGCACAGCATCCAGTGTGCCAAGTACCACTGGAACCATCTGCACTGGTTTATGCCAGAGTCTCTGCAGTTCAATTCTCAAGTCCTGGTATCTGGTGATTTTTTCAAGTTGTTTCTCATTGATTCTGCTGTCACCAGGTACGGCAATGTCAACAGTCCACACTTTTTTCTTCTCCACAATTGTGATATCTGAGGCATTGTGTGTTCCAAAACTTTATCAGTCTATATTCAGAATTCCCACAGTAATTTTGCATGCTCATTTTCGACCACTTTTCAGGCTTATGATCTCACCAGTTCTTTGCTACAGGCAGATGGTAGTTGTGACACAAATTCCAGTGGACCATCTGAGCGACTGCGTTGTGACATTGTTTGTAGTCAGTCTGAGCGATTGTCTCACAACAGCTCAGTATGTGATCGATGGTTTCATCCGCTTCTTTGCAGAGTCTGCATTTGGGGTCATCAGCAGATTTTTCTATTCTGGCTTTGATTGTGTTCATTCTGATGGCTTGTTCTTGGGCTGCAAGAATCAGGCCTTTTGTCTCTTTCTTCAGTGTTCTGTTGGTCAGCCATTATTATTATTATTATTATTATTATTATTATTATTATTATTATTATTATTATTATTATTATTATGAATAATCAAAGAAAAGAAAAAAACACATAAAGTATTTTTTAAAGTGAAAAATACAATAAAATAAAAATAATAATTGTAATTAGTTACAATTCTATATATAAATGTGTACTTATAAATTAAACTTATAAATTTAATAATTATAGGGGATACACAGATAGAAATCCAAAAATAGCAACCTGGATGACTTTTTTATATTGAATTTACAAAACAGACACTGTTAAGTGTCTTAATCTCTTTAAGTTTTCTACCACAACAGAGGGAACTCCCAATCTAGGTAGATCAGCCTGATAACACAAACAAAGCAACTCACCTTCTCATATTAAGTATTTCAATTTATATTACAAGAATGTCAATGGCTCTCACATTATGATTCACACAACAAAAATAATATTTATAATTTACTGGACTCAGTTACATTTATATAGAAATGAATTAGCAAAAAACAGCATTCCATTGGAATGTAAAAAAGGATAATTTACTAATATTTTATTAAGTTTGGGAAATAGTATTGGATTGCATAAATATTTAACAGCCGGTTTCAACTCTAATGACTGGCTGGGTGGTCAGGTATCATATGATTAGGTGAGGCCAACTCGATATCACTCATCACACCCAGCCCTGCCTCCCAGCTACTCTGCCTTTCCCCAGGCCTTGGGATATGCAACACCTCCAGAAAAGAAAGGGTTAACCAAGCCCCAGTTTCCTGGTGCAAATGCCCCCCAACCCCAGCAGTGAAAGGATGGGGAGAGACCATCACAACATTCTGCTTCCATCACCAAAGAAAGTAAGATGTTGCAGGCTGAGCTTATTAAAAAACAGTATATTGTGTCATAACAGCCAACATTAGATGGCAGAGGCAATAAATCCTATTGACTCCTCAGAAGAAAATTACAATTAATGTAATTAATGTAAAAGATTGACAATACTTCTGGGCATGCAATTCTGAAAGAGACTAAGCTAAAACTGGATTAACCCCTTCCTTCCTTCTTTCCTTCTTTCCTTCCTTTCTTCTTTCCCTCCTTTTTTCTCATTCCCATCTCTTTCCTGCCTCCCTCTCTCCCTCCCTTCCTTCCTTTTTTGGCTTGTTTTAACCTGTTTTTTGGCAGTTTTTCAGACCTTTTGGGGCCATTTTTTAGCCTTTTCAACCATTTTCAGGTTATTTTTAGGCCATTTTTGCCCCCAAAACAGCTGAAAATGACCCAGAAAATAGCATGAAAATGGTCAAAAAATGGCCCAGAAAACACCCCCAAATGGCTCAAAAATGGGCCAAAAAACAGCCCAAATCGGCCTTTTGCAGCCATTTTTGGCCCATTTTTCAGCCCCCAAAGGGCAAAACTGGCCAAAAAACACATAAAAATGGCCCCCAAAATGGGCAGGGATGGGGCCAGTCAGTGGTGGGATTCTGAACTGGGCAGAATTTTAACAACCAAACTGGCTGAATCCACCCTCCATTCTCACACTCTCCTTTATCCAAACTGACTTGCTGGAAAAAAAATCTGATCTCTGCCCCTTTAAAGAAATTTAGTTTACCATGTCTTCACCAGAAGTTCCCACCCCCCACCATACAATTACATATATCTTCTTTATAATGTTGATCAAAGAAAATTTGAGGATGCATACTAATAGAGACAGAATTGCTTTAGAATTGATAAGGAAACAAAATAACTTTAAAGGAGATACAGGTATCATTTATAGTTACAGACACATTTATTTGGCATGCAACATCACAGCTTTGATATATGAGAGGTGTCAGATTTTAATTGTTATTCCAATAAACTCATCCTGTTCTTTACAGGGTGGAGAAAAAAGATAAGGAAGCACAGCAACTTACTTCCTTGTATTATGGAACATACTATACTACTATATAGAGGATTGCTAGATTACCAAGTGTTAAAACAAAACTAATGAAATTGCAAAATAATTCAATGTTTTCTTCTGTTTTAGATGGGGAGACAGAGTTTTGTATTTCTGCTTTAGGTTGTATGAGTGTCCTTCTTTTTCTCTATCCTTACTTCTTGCCTTCCCTCCTTCCTTCTCCTCATTCCCATCTCTTTCCTTCCTTCCCTCCCTCCCTCCCTCCTTCTTTACTTCCTTGTAAGGAGATCTGTAGTCATAACAAATAAAAATACTATAGTTTGCTTTATTTCTACTTGCATGGAGTGAGATCTTGCGTAGAGTGAAATATTACATTACATCAATAGACTCTAAAATATGTTTTGATTGGTTGTTGATTGGAAACTACTGCATTGCGCTCCAACTCTCCTGCTGGTTTGGCCAGCAGGAGAGGATGCATTAGTTCAATTATCTGCACTTAATTCCAAAAAGGATAACTGCTAGTTTCATACTGGAAACAGAAGTCCCAAAAACATTACTTTATTAATCATTAATTTCTGAACAGAAGCTGAGATTTCCAGAAAAAAGTAAGAGTGCTCAGATAGTGGTATTTTAAGCATAGGGAATTCTATTTGTGATAAATATGATAAATGGGGCAGAAAGAGCAAGTAGACACATTACAGACAGATCTGTCCATAAAGACTAAAGTAATCCATTTTTACCTGTGCTACTAATTTGTATGTATTAAAGAAAAATTGATGCTCATTGCCTAACACTGCTTGATTTTACATAATTCATCCATATAATTATAGACCTAGAACAGAACCTATAAAGCACTGAATTTAATTCTTACTCAGAATTTTTTCCACTATCTATGGCAATGGACTCAGGCTCGAACAAATGTTTACTACTTCTCATCCTCTTTTTCCTTCAGTTCCTTGAAAGAACTATAGTCTTCCTAATCCAATGATGCAATTCACTGGATGGACCTATCACTTTAATCTTCCATAGCATATTATTCTTCCAGGAAAAAATTGTAATGATTTATAGTTCCATATTACATGCATTTTTCAAAGATACCTTTTTATCCACATGAACCAGGCTAGTCTTTCCAAGTGTGAAAACCACTACGGATACTTGCCTTTAATATGTATATTCAATTACATATTGCCAAACTGCAGAATTAAATTCAGAAAACAGTTAATATTGGCTGATAATTGTTTTCTCTTTCTGGTTCACACATATGTACAGACATGTCACTTTGCTTATAAACAAAGCAAAGGAACTCTCCCTTTAGCTGTGGTTGGGTACTTGATGATGGAAGACTAAAGATAATTTTTAATTTCTTATTTTTAAACCCATTTCTGAGCTTAAACTTCACTTGGAGCCTGAGGTTCTACCTTGAGAATGTTAATTAGTTATGCTGGCATATCACTGCAACCCTTCAAGACAATCTATAATGAGTTATGAAGGAAGCTGCTGACAAATGATTTCTAAAATGCTATGAAGTTAATAATTGGGGGAGGAGATTTGCTGTTCAGTGCACTTCCAGACACAATTCTCAGTGGAACTATCCATAAGTAACAATGACAGTAACATAACACATTTCTCTCTTAATTTTTCCTCTCCTTCCCTTCCTGGTCAATGTTTTCTTCAGCATTTATTCCAACTTAGAGAAAAGCATATACCTCCCAAAGTCTTTATACTTGGACTTTTTGTGATTTGATGTTTTTATTCAATGTATTGATTTTAACAATGCAATCCTTGTGTCCTTCCATATTTAAACCCTGACCCGGGGAAAGATTTAGCTTTTATTGTTTCTTTATTTGTTTGTGATATATGTTATACTGATGCTTTTAGTTCAGATTGTTGAATTTTGATAGCCAATGTATGTTGAAGAATTTAAATGTTTCTTGAAGAACTGCAATTGTGGGGAAACTTCATTTCCTGAACCATTGAAAATAATCTCTTCTTCCTCACTCATTAAAACGATATTGCCAGTAGGGCAGAACTGATTTTTTAAAGGTGAATTACAATTCAAGCCAACCCAAATGTCTGGGCAAGTTTCACAAAACTCCTAGCTCTAGAAATACCATTTTCTTGTTATTATTTTTCCATAGATATGTTCTTGGGAAGTGCCTTCTTTTTGATACTTGTATGCTTTGCTTGGCTGAGATTCCCTCATCTAGCAAAATGTCTGTGTTCTAATAGGTTAGCTACCACTATACTTTTAATTCCAGCTTCTGAAGCAGCTTAGGGACAGGCATACTATGCACTCTTACTAAAATTTCCAGTGTGCCAAGGAACCTATGTAGAGATATGTCCTAAGTGATTAAGAACATTATCAGATTTAGGTGCTTTTAAAAATCTAATAGATTTTATTCTGCCAATCCAAAGTTTCTGGGTCATGTACAGCAATATAAATGAAAGTCAATTATTTTTTATTCTTAAGTGAGATTTAATTGAGAACTGCTCAATTAAATCCCACTAGAGAACATTAGTAAAATTAAATTTCAACAGTGTCCATTATCATAGTAAGACATTAAAAGCCTGTTGCTGCTGCTGCTTCTGTTGTTTTCTTGAATGCCAGAAACAATTGGATCAGTTGCACCTATGGGGTCAATGTATTTCATGAGTCATTGTATTCTTTCCCCTACCCCACCAAAGCAAGATCTTTATGAAATTCTTTCTAGATGTCTTCACAAGGTAAGATAGAGAACAGATAGTGGAAATCCTTTATGTAATTTAGAAATTAACTATAGAGAACTTTGTAGGTAATGTTAGAGGCCATGTAGAAGTTTTCCGATATGGCTGGATTGAGAGGGCTTCTTCAAAAGAGGATCCACTTTCAAGACAGGTAACCTTGGAGAGGGATCTCCCAAACTCAGCCGTAGTCCGTGTGCCCACTTGCCTAAAGAAGCCAAATAGGCATGGGTCCAAACTACAGGTAGTCCTTGACTTATGAACACAATTGATCCCAACATTTCTGTTGTTAAGTAAAACATTTGTTAAGTGAATTTTGCCCCATTTTATGACCTTTGTTGTCACAGTTGTTAAGCAAATCACTGCAGTTGTTAAGTTAGTAACATGGTTATTAGTAATGCTGTACTAACATGGTAGTTGAATCTGGATTCCCCATTGACTTTGCTTGTCAGGAGGTCACAAAAGACAATCACATTGCAACCATCATAAATACAAGTCAGTTGCCAAGCAGTGGAATTTCAATCAAGTGATCCTGAAACAGTCATAAGTGTGAAAAAAATGGTAATAAGTCACATTTGAGGTTGTATGAATAGTCAAATTTAGTGAACAATCACTAAATGTAAGTCAAAGAGTACCTATATATCACAGAGCAATGTAACCTATGTCTCAGGTTCCATGAACTCAATCTTAGGAACCACTAAGTACATAACTTCAGCTGTCTTTGCCCCATCAGAATCCACAACTTTAATCATAAACAACCCACCCAGAACATCTGCCTGTCTTGTAAGCATTCTATTCCTTCTGTCCTTTCTGAAAAAGAATTGGATCACTCTCAAAAGATTGCAGGGTGTTAACCTGCAGATCATAGAATACATGCTTCAAAGCTCTTATCACCATTAATCTTTGACATGCACCAGTGCTTAACTATACTGATCTTTGGGCTTACATCTTCTTGCTAGGTGTCTTTCCACAAACTGCATCTCCTAAAGTGCCTCAATAACAAGGGAGAAACTTGAAATTGATGAGTGGGGTGTGTGTGTAAAAGATAGAGATACAATAATGTGCAGGTTCCCTTTTGTTCATAATTGTCTATCCCACCATAAGTTCCTCTGTCTATCACTGTGTCAAAATGGCCCCTTATCCTGTGATTTTCATCAATGATCCCCCGCTTTGACATCCAATTTGACATCTGTTCCAATCTTCACACCATACATTAAAAGAGCTTTAGTAGGCTTTTTATTCCTAGCTTTCTACATAATCACTGCTGTTGGTTGGTTAAACCAGGCTAGGTAGAGTAAGGGGAGAATGAGAGCTGCAGAAAGATGCCAGAGGTTTCTTCTTCTCGACTTGACATTAATTTGTTTAAAATATTTTTATATTATTGCATGGCAAATCTTCTATTAAATACATAAAAAACACAGTAAGATACAACACCTAAGCACTAAGTGCAGTACAAAACCAGAAAAAGCCTAAAAATAACATGAAGGATCTAAGCAAATACAAAAAATGCTTGAAAGATATGATAATATTAATGTTTTCTTTGTTTATTTGGTGGGCAGGCATACACACACAAAACCACAACTGAGTCATTGAATAAACCTATCTGTGAAGACTGGAAATAGAAATAGAGAACAGGCATGGAGAGAGCAAGAAAACATTTCCTTTCTCTCTTTTTTCTTTAGCTATGAGTTTGTCCCAGTTTCAAATGAAGCAGTAGTGTTTACAATATATAATGGAATGTTCAGTGGTTTTATGGATATGCATAAATGACTGTGAGTCCATGTGGAATTAGTGGGCACATAAATATAATAAACAAACAAAGCTGTAGTAGTGTAGATAAAATTTAAATATTTGTCATGTGCATGGCAGTATTCAGTTAATCAACTTTCCTAATTTGCTTTTAGGCCATAAGAATATAAAAAATATTTAGTGATTGGATATATTTTATGACAATTATTTATTACCAGATTATATGTATCAAATGATGCAATGTCTTTAAATGATGGTAAATTTTGTTTTAGCCAAGCTCTACTAGAAAATTACTGCTCCAATTTTTTGAAAGCACTGAAGAATACAATAGAATACAGAATAACAGGGTTGAAAGAGACCTTGGAAGTCTTCCAATCCAACCGCTCCTCAAGCAGGAGACCCTTCACCATTCTGGACAAATGGTGTCCAATCTCTTTTTAAAAACCTCCAGTGATGGAAACCTACAACTTCTGGAGTTAAGCTGTTCCACTGTTTATTCTCACTGCATGATGTTCAGCATTTTATTTTCCTACATAATATTTTGTACAAGCATGGAGAGACAATGAATACAGTGGTTAAAGTTCTGAACAGACAATATAGCAGTGTTTCTAAAGCTTAGCAACTTTACAATGTTTGGACACCAACTCCCAAAACTCTACATTGAGTATGCCCATACCAAGGTTGAGAAACATTGCACTAGAAACCAGGTTCAACTTGTCTCTGGTCTAGAAGGCCACTGGGTCACTTTAGGCTGTTCACTTTTCTCAGCCCAATTTACCTCACAGGGTTGTGGGATAGAAAATGCAATTTATATCAACAATAGGCAGGATATAAATTATATACTCAAGAATAGTTATTAGAATGTAGGGGAGGTATTGTTCTCTTGTATTTTATATTAACCACAAACACTTTAAACTGATGGAAAATACCGTTACATCAGAGAAAAATATGATTGTAATAGTTGATTTCTGAACCCATATATACTTGTGTTGTGCTTAATATTTATGGACAAATAATTCTGAAAGATTTAAAAAATATATTCTTTTCGCATTAGTCAAATATTCTGATTCTGATTCATTTGTTTTGTCAGTGTTGTGCATGTTTATCTTTCTTCTGCCTATTAATAGCAATAGTACTATAATACTTTTCTCTGTATGTTAACTTTGCTTATCCAAATGGTTTAGAACATAGAAAATAGAATAATACGGTTGGTCTATCTAGCATGAAATAAATAAATATATGCTATATTAAAAATAGGAACCAAGTTGCAATTTATAGGATTTAAAAGAAATCTATCCTCATTTTGGAAATGTGCTTATCTGAATATTATGCTGTGCTCTGTTGTGGATTCAGTATTCCAAAGGTATTTTGGAGTGCACAGGAGCATGAACATAACCTTGAATCTCCAAATACCTATGCAAGGGTCCTCTTTGTAGACTTCAGTTCAGCATTCAATACCATCATTCCAGACATTCTTGTAACTAAATTTAACTTACTAGCAGTACCTGAACACACTTGTAAGTGTATCATAAGCTTCCTAACAGACAGGAAGCAGCAGGTGGAGCTAGGCAGAATCTCATCTGATACCTGTAAAATTAGCACAGGTGTCCCCCAAGTCTGTGTGCTTTCTCCACTTCTCTTCTCCCTATATACCAATGACTGCATCTCAAATGATCCATCTGTTAAAATACTGAAGTTTTCAGATGATACAACAGTGATTGGTCTCATTTGAGACAACAATGAATCTGCATACAGACAGGAGGTTATACAACTTGCCTCGTGGTATAACCGGAACAATTTGGAACTGAACACACTCAAAACCGTAGAAATGGTGGTAGACTTTAGAAGAAACCCTCTCATACTACCACCTCTTACAATACTAGACAACACAATATTAACAGTAGAGACCTTCAAATTTCTAGGTTCTATCATATCACAAGACCTAAAATGGACACCTAACATCAAAAACATGATCAAAAAAACACAACAAAGAATGTTCTTTCTGTACCAACTCAGAAAGCTCAAACTACCCAAGGAACTGCTGATACACTTCAATAGTTTTATTGAGTCTGTCATCTGCATCTCTATAACTGTCTGGTTTGGTTCTGCAACCAAACAAGACCGACAAAGTCTAATTAGGAATGCAGAAAAAACAATTACTACCAACCTGCCTTCTATCGAGGACCTGTATACTGCATGAGTCAAAAAGAGGGCTGTGAAAATAGTTCCAGACCTCTCACATCCTGGACATAAGCCATTTTAACTCCTATCCTCAAAATGATGCTGTAGAACATTGCACACCAGAATAACTAGACACAAGGACAGTTTGTTCCCGAACACCATCGCTCTGCTAAACAAATAATTCCCTCAACACTGTCCAACTATTTACAAAGGCTGCACTACTAATACTATTAATCTTCTCATCAATCCTTATCACCCATCCCCTCCCACTTGTGACTGTATGACTGTAACTTTGTCATCCATTCCCTCCCACTTGTGACTGTATGACTGTAACTTTGTCACTTGTATCCTTACGATTTATATTGACTGTTTCCAAGTATGATTTGATTGCTTATTGTACCCTACGGCTATTATTAAGTGTTGTACCTTCTGGTTCTTGACTCTTGACGAATGTATCTTTTCTTATGTACACTGAAAGCATTTTGCACCAAGACAAATTCCTTGTGTGTCCAATCACACTTGGCCAATAAAGAATTCTATTCTATTCTATTCTATTCTATTCTATTCTATTCTATTCTATTCTATTCTATTCTATTCTATTCTATTCTAGCACTGTCTACAACCTGTCATGCACATTCATCTGAAAAGACACAGCTGCTTTAAAATGTTGTAGCCTGGTGTGATATTTGTGCTACTTTCATAGCAAGCTTTAAAATACGAAGCCCACAAATTTTAAAGTTGCTGAGCCTGAGAAGCACTGCTCATGGCAGATTAAAAAAAAAAAACTCTTTCTCTGTTTTTATCTGCAATTGCAGCCCATAATGGGATGGGAGAAGAATTTAAAAATCATACTTTACAGATCCCATCAGTTAAAGATTTCTGACTAATGGGCGTCTAGGAAGAGTCTTTTCTTCCATTGTCCTTGCCCTGTAAAATATTCTCCCCTGGGAAGTGAAGTAGTCCCCTCTCTACATTCCCACCTTTCCAAAAAGGAGTTAAAACATGTCACTGTGGCCATGTGGGAGGAAGCCAGACGAGCATACAGCCATAGTGTGAAATTTCTTTCTTTTCCTTTTTATTTGTAACATGTTTTAATCATATGCACGTCTTTCTACATTCTAAATTTTTACACACTGTTTTTTAAACATTTTATTGTACACCTGCACAGAGTTCCTGCCTGAGCGAGATGAGTGGTTCAAAAATATGAAAAATAAGTAAATAAATTTTGGTTCAGATTTAATAGAAATCTCATCTATATAATGAGATTTGATGGCTCCTAGTGAATATATTGAATGGAGTTATCTCATGATGCAATGTTGTTACCCATAAAGTAAAATACAGGACCTCTGATCTCCTAGCAGAAACAGCCTATATACTATGTAAAAGAACTAGAATCTAATGAATAGATCAGTGTGTATATAATTGTTGAAGATCCTTCTTTTCCAGGTTTCATTTTTCTTAATGTAAGGGCTTGATTTACCAAATAAACTTCTGTTGATATTAAACAATTATTTATGATATAGGCATATCTTGTTTTGGAAGAAATGTCCAGATCCAGTTCCAATCTGGGAGAAAGGCACTGGAGATAAAATGGAGGCTGGGGGCTGATTGGAAAGAAAGGTTCTCTTTATTGATAAAGTAGACCCACCAACCACATGTGATTCTGGGCAGCTGACAAAATGGAAGTGAGAGTGGGTGGGTTTTTATACCTTTGTGCTTTGTATTTGAGCTTCCTGTTCCTGTGCAAGAACATGTCCTTTAATATTCTATTGGCTGTTGTCAGATTCCTATGGGGTCATGTAGAAGCTATGTAGGGGTCATAGTTGGCTTTATAGGCAAAAGAGGAAATGCAAATCCTAGGTGTTCGTCAATCTTTGGTTTGTTGCTTTTCTGAGTTTCTGTCTTGACCCATTCTTTCTGAATGGATCACCAAATCTGCATTTCTAAAAGCTGACCTCTTCAGTTTCTGCTTGGGATAGGGAAACGGGGGCTAGTTTCTGCCTCTCTTAAGATTTTTTCCCTTGCTCCTTTAGGGGAAATATTCTATCCTGTCTTTTTAATATTTTCCAAAATATTTCATTTTTCTAGGAAGGGGAGGGGCTTCCCACATTTATCTTACTATATGGTAAAACATTAAGTCTGAATATTGTAAAGATATATCTGGACTGCATAGAATATGTACAGAAAGGATTTTAATGTACTGAAGATGATCATCAGCCCTTGGCTATCATTCATTCAAGACAGAAATTGTCAACTGAAATCTCAGTGGCTTCAAAATGCCTTTCTTTGTCCTTTCCAATAAAACTTAACAATTTGCCCTAAATTTCACTTGCCTGCTGTGATCTATTCCTAGTGAAGCTAGAAAGCAGCTGATGTTATGTCATTTAGTAACACTAAACGACCAAGCCAAGCATTAAGACAATTATATCCCACAAATCATTGCTCAGTGGGACAGCACTCTTACATGAGCAACAGGCCAGCAGTTGCAAGGATCAGCAGGGAATTAGCATTGATTGGCTGCCTGGGGCCCAACAAGACAGTCCTTCCACCAGCTTTTAGAGACCAGTCAATAGCCCTCAACTGCCCTGAGCCTCTTAGATCTTTTCAATCTCTCCCTGCTGGGATACTGAATTCCAAGGCAAAAGTGTCTTAAGCTCAGAGGAGAGACAAGCAGACAACTCATCCTTGCAAAGAGCAAAATACAATCCTTTTTGTTTTTGTCCAAGGAAGACAAAAGAATATATCTGACAGTGGTAATTGTAACATAAAGTGCTAGAAATCATTTTTCAATGGAGTGTTCTCCTACATTGGATGATGACATGTAGATCTGTCTTAAGAATTACTGTATAAGCTTTAAAAAATGTGTGTATGAAGGAGAAAAAGAGAGCTGCATACTTCTCTCTATATATTTTGCAAAGTAAGCAATCTTGGATTTGGTTAGTAATTCAGTGGAAGAATATTAGGACAAAAACAGAGATTAGGCTAACCTGAAAAGTTGAAAAGCAGCCAGGATCATGACAATAACAAAGTACTTCCATATTATTGCCACATTAAAACTGCATGGTTAAGTCCATGTAGTCACCAAGATCTTATCTTTTAATTCTTCCCTGAGATGTTTAAGTGGTTTGCATAGTGATCTCCTTTAATTTTATCCCCACAAAAATAAACCTATAAAATAGATTGGACTGAGAGAGAAACAAATGGTCCTAACACCCTGGAAGTTCTATCATAAAATACAACTTAATCTACATCTTCTAGCACCAGATTAAGCACATTCACCACTTCATTACATATCTGTAATGCAAAATTGAATCTAATATTGCTAATTTGCAAAATCAGTTAGAACAGTATTTTTCAAACTTGTCAATGTGTGGGCTTCAAATCCCAGAATTCCTGAGCCAGCATACTGGGATTTAAAATCCACACATCTTAAACTTGTCAATTTTGAAAACTATGGAGTTAAAACTTTATGGAAAGTTAAATATCACTATTTGTTACCTCCTGAAAAAGTCATTTTACTCTTTATTCTTGTTATGTCTTTTCTTGATGTTTATTTAAACAAGCATGGAGCAGTAACTAAAATATAAATGATATATCAGCTATCCAAAATGAGAATAGTTCCTTATTTTAATTGCTACAAATAAAGCCTTTTAAAATGCTGGGTGATTTACAGGTATGAAGTAAAAAAAACCTTTTAACTTGTCATTACAATTAAATATAACAAATGTATAAAATGTTTTTGTTTCCTATGATTATTGTAGCTGGTTTAGCATAAACAATTATTTGAGGACAAAAAAAAATTCTGCTGTAGAGAAATAAAAAGTAATGGATTAACAAATACAATTAGAATGGAAATAACATTAGTTCTTCAATTCCAGTTATAGGACATGTTTTGGATCTACTATATAAATGAAAGAAGCACACATGTACCCAATCTTTTCTACTTTATCTGGTCTTTACCCTGATCAGGTTGTATTCTTTGCTTTTGCTATATTGCTAGGGTCATACAAAAATATCACTTTGCACTAATGGGTATGGATATGTCCTTATGGGGGCAATTCAGTAGAGACTCTGAACCATTCTACTCTCATTTTGGAGAATCTATCCTGTCCTGAAGAAGTTCTCTGTCACAATGTCTATTTGTTCTATTCTATTAGTTCTGTTTTGTCTGACTACAGTTCAAATAGACACTTCCAGAATGGTAGGTTTTGTGATTGCATATGTATCATCCATCTTTCACTGCAACTGAAGGTGTTATATATTTTTTAATCTTATCTTTGTACTTGCTTATACACATTTTCTTTCTTTCTTTCTCTCTCTCTCTCTCCTTTTTCCCCTTTTTCCTATCTCTTTTTTTCTCTTTCCATTTCTATTTTTCATTTACACGCACTGTGTGTGTATTTGTATGTCTGCGTACAAGATTAACTCATTCCAATTAAGACCACTGAAAACGGTCAAAATTTGACAGCTTCCAATGTCAATATGTAGGGGAGAAAAAGTCTCACTAGTTTTGAATAGAAGTACATGAAACTGCTGCTCATGTCTTTATCGAACTGGCCACCTTAGTATACACTGAAATGCAATGCATGATTCAGCATAAAATGATGTTGAAGAGCAACAATCTGGCATCTTTTCCAATCTAAAAGTGCTTCTGCTGCTGCCCTAAAGTCAATAAATGCATATGAGGATGAAGATGGGGCAGCATCAAAAAAGTTTGCCAAAGTTTCTGTGCCCAAAGAAACTGATGATTGACAAAATCCAACAACATTCTAGAACAAGGCAATCACATCATTTCAGTAAAAGCATCTGCATGAACTTGTCCATGTAGTATCACATGTAAGAATTGATTGGAGGAGGGATAAAAAACCGCTGTTATTAAAATTAATTTGTCAACCTAAGTGAGGAACTTGGTTTCCATAATTGGAAGGCTGAACAGATAACACATTAATCATCACAACATGTTGTAGACAAGAAGGAATGTATCCCTGATGAAAGATGCAAGCATAAAGATGTTTCTGCATTAAAAATGAATAATTGAAAGGTGTAAAACTGGCAAAAATTTTGGGATTGGGAAATGTACAACCAATGAAACAAAAATCTGACAAACAACTGAACTTATATACCGAAGATATCAGAAGTGTACAGAGGATTAATTTTTGAGTGTTGATGTCATCCATATTTTTAAAAAATCTCTTTTTTCTTCATCTTCTGTAATAAAAAAATATTACATTATGGTAGTCTTACTGAAAGAATCTCAACAACAATAACATTAAACTTAATTAGGTGCCTTACTAACATGAATTACATTTATCCAGCACTCCAATTTAACTTATCTGCATAGATTTAAGTGAGTCTAAACCCATAAGGTCACCCTATGGTTCAATGGTCCATATAGACATTTCATCAACATGTGAACATATGGGACTGAGGGAAGATAGTTCAGTACCCATTAAGTTAGGCTAGAAATAGTCTACAGAGCAGGAGACAGATGCTTTCATGAAAGAGCAGGACAACATCACTTTGATGTGAAAACAACAAAGGCTCCAATAAACAGAGAAAGGGAATAAAAGGTGTCAAAATACAGACTGAATTTCAAAGCAAACATTAAAAGATCAGGGGTGAAAATTCTTCAGAGAAATAAACAGAGAAATAATCTACTTAGAACTTGTAAGTCAGTTTTGGTTTATTTGCTCATTAAGTACCAGGTATGAGTTCAATACTTCACATTATATTACAGAATTCATTGGAAAGAATATTATCTTTAATACAGTTCAGAATGATATCCTAAAATGGAGAAATTTCCCAATCATATAACAATGGGGTAGAAAACAGATCTGATATAATAATAATAATAATAATAATAATAATAATAATAATAATAATAATAATAATAATAATAAGAAGAAGAAGAAGAAGAAGAAGAAGAAGAAGAAGAAGAAGAAGAAGAAGAAGAAGAAGAAGAAGAAGAAGAAGAAGAAGAAGAAGAAGAAGAAGAAGAAGAAGAAGAAGAAGAAGAAGAAGAAAGGCATATTCAAGGGTGACTAATTATATCCCTTATTATTTATTATGGCTTATGATCCCACTTTCAGTGATTTTGAAGAAAACAAATCTTGGCTGTCAAATAGCAAAAATACTAATGAAATTTCACATTTGCTTTATTATGATATGAAGTTTTATGGGAAATTGGAAATAAAAACCCAGACACTGACAAACAATGTAAGAATTTTACCACAGATAGGAATTTGGCCTAAAGAAAAGTGGTACAGTAACAATAAATTGAGGTAAAATCACAAACCGCAATGGAGTTGAAAAAAACCTTGAAAATATGCAGATTAAAATATTGTGAGATTGATCAGGTCTTGCTCATAATATGCCAGATACAACTGTCCTGTGATTGAAAAGAAGAAAGTGTGGATATTAGATATGGATATTAGGGATAAAACTGAACAAAATCACAAATATCAGGACATAAAAATCAAAGTTGATTATGGCATAAACTTGCTATGGTGATCCCAGTAGTTATTTGCACACTGGGTGCCATATCAAAAAGTTTTTTGATACCACTTAGAAAATCTGCACATTGACAAAATTTCGGTTAGTTTTAAAAGGTCACAGTACTTGGATCCAACAAATACTACACTGTTATATTATGACATCCTACATTCTTGGAAAGAACTTGATGTGTAAAAGGCCAACTCTAGCTAAAGGACTGGCAGTTGTTATTCACATTGTTGGAATAGGTAATAATAATTTCCCATTTCCCTTGACATAGTTGTAGGGCTTGCAATGCTTTGGGGAATATCAGGTGTCAGAGGTTCAACCACTCTGCAAAATATTTCCTCCATGAATAATTTGGTAAGATGTAATTTACAGGAAGTCAAACTGGATTGGTAATTGTCTGGGTCAACAAGGACTATGCTAAGGTTTGGAGTTCTTGGACATCAGATGACAAATGGGCTACAGCTTACATTCTGTGACAATACATTTAACACCATCAAAAAAACAAAACATGCCTATTTTAATAAATAAAAATTCATTAAACTTAAGTAATATATAGGCTAGGGCATCTAAAAACTAAGGTCACTATTTACTTCCTTAGAACTATATTTTAAAATGTTTACATTAATAGCAGTAAAACTTGACTTGGAAGAAAAGTACTGGAGAAAAGATGCTGAGACATTTAGCATCTGAAAAGGAAGAATAAGATAGCATCTGTCGTATTTTGTAATAATATTCCTAACACGTGAGTTCTCAGCACACAAACTGCTTTATTTTTCTTAACTCCTCCCTTCCAGTTCCTTCATCTGTGTCACCTCAAAATATGTTCCTCACTACTCTCTGTCTAACATTGGTTCCTCTTCACAGTTAAACATCAACAGATTCCATTTACCCTACACCAGATCTCCCTTTTCTAGAGAACAAAGGGTAGACTACCTTTGTCTCACCAGACTTTAGAAGATTATTCTGCCTCTTTTGTTGAAGGTCTGTTCCTATCTAAATCCTGTAGGGAAGAAAATGTTATCATATAACATTTTACTAATCCAATACACCTAAGTGTGTTTAAACTATTCTGCACCTCAGATTTCTTACTGAACTACACATCAACATTAACTCTTTTTCACTTTCTCAGTTCACAGATTCAGTCTCTCTGGTTTAACTATAGCTCTCCCAGACCTTGTCCTTGGGATAGCTGTCACACTAGGAAAGTTTTTAAGTATTTCCCCAGGTGATATAGAAACTTGTTCATTGTTTGTCTCTGGCAACTCCTGCTGCTCTACTGCTCCTCCTTCACTTGCCTGTGTGTGTAAGGGTATCAAGTGCTAATGATTGCGTCTCACCACATCTTTAGGTACATCCACCAGATATGACCTTGGACTTATGTGATTCTGCAGCACAGTCCCAGATTCTTTTGTATCAGTGACCCATACATGCTCTCCTGGTACCAAATCACTAAGAGGCTTTGCACGATGTCTCCTGTTGTAGTATTCAGTATTCAATTTCCTCTTCTCTCTCTCTTTACAAGCAAAATGGTCAACATCTGGCAATGCCGGGTCTAGCTGAGAGGGAAGTGTCAGCACAGTGGTACAAAGACGTCGCCCCACAAGCTGCTGAGCTGGGCTGAACCCACTCTGGAGAGGGGTAGCTCTGTAGGCAAGCAGGGCCATATAAGGGTCACTAGCCTTTTTCAAGCGACTTTTCACTGGCTGAACTGCACGTTCAGTTTCTCAGTTACTTTGTGGAAACTTTGGACTGCTGGTTACGCGTTTGAACCCATATGTGGATGCAAAATGAGAGAAATCTTGGCCAGAAAACTGTGTCTGCCATTGTCTGACATCAACTCCTCTGGAATCCCATGCTGGGCAAAGATTGACTTCAGATGGACAATGACATCAGTTGACTTAGTGTTTGATAGCAGTGCAATCTCAACATATCTAGAGAAATATCACAACTAAGTATTTTTCCTTCCAAGTACAAACATGTCAGTCCCTAACTTTTGCCATGGTCTTTCAGGGCACTCAGATGTCATGAGTGGCTCTTTAGGATTCTAACACTCTTGAATACATATCCTTCATTTGAGCACCATTTCACTGACCTGCTGACTGAGTCCTGGCCACCACACAAATTGACGAGCACGTTCTTTGCATTTCACTACCCCTTGGTGTTCTTCATGCAGCCTCTCCAACACCTCATTTCTCAGAGTGGATGGGATCACAAGCCTAGTGTCTTTCAGTAGTAATCTATCTAGTACAGTGAGTGCAGCTCATTCTGGCCAGTATCCTCCCAGTGCAGGTTCCTGTTTTGCATGCACTGGCCATCCATCTGCACACAATTTCATGACTCGAGAGCAAATACTATCAGCTTGCAACTGCTCTTTTATGATTTCCATATATGTATGGCTAACAGGCAAGGTGTCTACTATACAGTCCACATATATGTCAGTGCTTTCCATCAGCTCCTGTTCTGCTTTGGACATGTGAGAGTCCATAGGCGAACGTGACAATGTGTCTGCTGTCCAAAGTGACTTCCCAGGCACATGCACAATGTAGTAAGAGTAACGCATGAGCCTCATCCTGAATCGCTGAATTCTCAAGGGTAGAAGATCTAATGCTTGATCTCCAAATAAACTGACAAGTGGTTTATGGTCAGTCTCCAGGCAGAAATGCTTTCCTAGGAGGAAATCCCAAAATCTTTCACATGCCCAGGTTAGAGCCAGGCCTTCTTTTTCCACCTGTGCATAGCGTTGTTCAGTTGGAATGAGTGAACACAACGCGTATGCCACAGGCTTCCATTTATCTCCCCACTCTTGAAGAAGAACAGCGCCCAAGCCATATGACGATGCATCCACTGATGCTTTCGTCACTTTGTTCGGATCATACATGGCCAGCACCAGAGGGGAAGACAAAGCATTTTTCAATGTCTTAAATGCCCTGACCTGTTCCACATCCCAAACCCAACAGTTTTTCTTAGAAAGGAGATCACCAAGTGGCTTGTCTTTTTCTGCCAACTGAGGGATGAACTTCCCCACCTGGTTTACCATGCCAAGAAACTCCTCAGTTCATTCACACTAGAGGGCTCCTTAATAACTCTGACAGCCTCTGTTTTTCTTGGGTCAGGTTGTATCCCTGCATGGGACCCAAAAAGACCACCTCACTCCTGGAGAGTTCACACTTATCCACGTTCAGAGTGATTCCTGCCTTTTCCAGGTTTTTTAGCACTGCATTGTCATGTTCTTCTTGGTCCCGTCCCCACACCAGTAGATCATCAATGTGGCAAAATATACCTTCCAGCCCCTGTGTAACTTCCGCCATCATACATTGGAAATGTTCGGGCACTGAGGCAATGCCAAATGGAAGACGGCTAAAGTGGAACTGCCCAAAGGGTGTAATGAATGTGTTATACTTTGCTGAATCCTCGGTGAGGGGTATCTGCCAAACCCCCATGTTGGCATCTAATTTACTGAACATTTTAGCACCAGCCAGTGTTTCCAAGACTCTGTTCTACTGATGGTAAAATGAATTTTTCATGACACACATACTTGTTCAAGCCTGTCAGGTCCACACACAAATGCACCTTTTTGCTGTCCTTCTTGGGCACCACTACCATGCCTGCGCATCAGTCCATAGGCTCTTCCACATGAGTGATTACTCCCAAGTTTTCCATGCACTGAAGCTCATCTTTGACTTTCCCCATCAATAGTAGGGGAATCCTCCTTGGGGTTTTCAAAGAGAAAGGCATAGCATCGGGTTTGAGCTTAATACAATAAGGTTGTTGAACCTCCCCTAGGCTGCTGCATAACTTAGGGTAGCTTGATTTCAGGTTTTCCATGTCAATAATGTCTACACGAACCAACAGACCAAGAGCTACAATAGCTGGCAGTACCAGCAGAGGCATACTCAGGTTTTTGACCACATACACCTTCTCTGTAATTTGTTTTGCTCCTTTCTTTAGTTGTAGTTTGGCAAACCCCATCACTTCCAGTGGAATTCTCCCTGGACCCAGTAGAGGTCTCTCTGCTTTTTGCAGCACCAGCACCTGTATGTTGTGAAAAATGTTGGCGAAATTCTTCTGTGAAACAACAGTGACATCTGCTCTGGTATCCAACTTGAACGTGATGTCTTTATCCATCATTCTGATTTCCACAGTCCATGGATCAGCATGTGATGTCACAAAGCTGAGAAAGAAGCTTCGCTCCTCTTCCTCAATGCCATGCACAGCCTTGTTTGTAAAACATACACATTGATAGTGACCCTTTTTCCCACATGTATGGCATTTAGCATCCTTAACAGGGCATTCCTGTCTAGGGTGAAGCATTCCACCGCATTTGTGACACTGGGGGTCTTTAGTGTTTTTGTTCTGCCTGCTTTGAGGCTTTGCTCCATCATTCTTTGACCTGCTGAATTTTTGCTTTTCTTTCTGATACCTGCCTTTAAACAGTCTGTCCAAAGAGTTTACATCCTTTAGGTTTACAGCACTAGCATCACTTCTCAATGTGGTTTTCTGTTTTTTAATCTCCTCTGATTGTCTTGCCATATTAATAGCTTTATCCAGGTCTAGGTCTTTTTCCATTTGCATGCGTTCTGATAGCCGTGTATCGATCAAGCCTACTACAATCCTGTTTCTGATGAGCTCGTCATGTAGTGCTCCATAGTTACAGTATTCTGCTAATGCATACAGCGCTGTGACAAATGCATCAACTGTCTCATTTGCTTCTTGTTTGCGCATATTAAATCTTGCAAGCTCATACATAATGTTCTTTTTTACTACAAAGAATGACCGAGAGCCATCTCTTACTTTAGTATACTGACACTGATCAGCTTCACTGAGTTTCAGGCCATGCAGAACATCATCTACTTCGTCTCCCATACAGTAAATCAAGTGTTCACCTGATTTTCTTTGGAGCTTATTGAGAGATTGCTTGCTTGCCTAAATCTCTCGAATCGCTGTATCCATTTTGTCCACTCATTTGGTTGGAAAAATCAAAGGGCTCCGGTGGTTGGATGTTAAAAGTAGCGCTGGGTGTGCTAGCCATTCTGCTAACTCCTTCCTCATTTTGCTCATCCCCACTGCCGCTCATTTTCCTCTTTTGGGTAGACCTCGTTGTTCAGTTACCGTGTTACAGAACTTCTGACACCATGTCGTATTTTGTAATAATACTCCTAACACGTGAGTTCTCTGCACACAAACTTCTTTATTTTTCTTAACTCCTCCCTTCCGGTTCCTTCATCTGTGTCACCTCAAAATATGTCCCTCACTACTTTCTGTCTAACATTGGTTCCTCTTCACAGTTAAACATCAACAGGTTCCATTTACCCTATACCACAGTATCATCTCCTATTTTCTATCCCAAAAGTAGACAATTGGGTCATTTTTCACACTGGTCAGTATATTACCCTGCAAACTTGCAAGAAGCAGATTTGTTTACAGAGGGCAAGACAATGCAAATGGGACCTGATTCCTTCCTTTAATACTGTACTGAATTTACCCCTGAGATAACATTTTTCCTTTTGCCTATCAATTGGGAGGAGATCACACAGAGTTGGTATTCAGCAGGTTCTGACCAGTTCTGGAGAACCAGTAGGGGAAATTTTGAGTAGTTCACAGAACTGGCAAATGCCACTTCTGACTTGCTCTGCCCCCATCTATTCTCTGCCTCCTGAGTTCCAGCTGATCAGCTAGGTCTTCTTTTGTTGCTCTGCACAGGAGAATGTAGCTGAAAAGTTAGTTAGTGGGGTGAAGAGAGAATAGGATTTTGCAGTAACCTTCCCCCAGTAGTGGGGAGTGAATAGAGATTTTATAGTATCCTTCCCCTGGAGTGGAGTGGGAATGGAGATTTTGCAGTATCCTTCCCCTGGAGTGGGGTGAGAATTGTGATTTTATAGCATACTTCCCCTGCCATGCCCACCAAGTCACAACCACTAAACCACGCCACACCTACCAAGCCATGCCCACAGAACCGGTAGTAAAAAGTTTTGAATCACACCACTGGGGATCACACCTAGTCCTCCCAAACTTATCATGCATGCTAACTGTGATCTCTACCAGCGAATTATTCAGGGGCTATATCAATTGATCTTACACACAGGTCATATATAAGAATGGAGTTAAAGCCCTCCATAAGAACTAACCAGGGAGTTTGTTACATATGCTATCTACTATACATATTTACTTATTTTTTCAACCCCTCAACTTCTATGATAATTATTTTAAAAATGCAGTCAAATGCACAGTTGTTTTTAAACATAACTTGCTTTAGTGAGGTTATTAAGTAGTTTGGTGGCATTTTCTGCACAGCTTTCTTTTTATGGATTCTTTCAATAGTATATGCAACTTTGCCTAATATATATGTTGTTGTGTAATATCTTTTTCTTTGTACACAGCTTCCTTTCAAGTGTTATGCTTCTTGGCAAAATCAGTGCTGTATTATACAAAGTGTTTGACCCAAGAACAATGGATGCTGGAATAATTGAGCATCACTGTCTTTTATACCTCAGTGGACTAACATATACTATAACCTGAGTGTACACTCACAACCTTTCAGAGAGTATGAGAAGCCTGAGTCCCTTCTTTTGAAATCCTCCAGCATAATAAAAATTAAAATGAAAATACAAAAACCAAAATAATGCCTCCAACAAATGCTATGAAATCAGGTTTTGTCATGTGATAAAAACAATAAAAATAAGCATATATCTCAATTCCTTTCCTCTCTGAGCATGAGACCGAAACCAAATGATGTTCCCACCTGATCCTGGCAGTTACACGTCAGAAGGAAAATCATGGTGCTCCTTACCCAACTCTGTAAAACTCATTCTTTTTTCTTTTTTACATGTAGGGAGGGAGGATAAGAATTTAAAAGACACGATTGAAAGGAGAGTAATAAGAATAGCTGTATTTTCCGAATTGCTATGATTAAAGATGTAGGAATCAAGACCAAAGAGCTTGTTCATTTTGCAAACTGATCCTTCCAAGGAAAAGACAAAAAAGTCAACAAAAATAGCTTCTTCCACCAGTTTTATTTTCAGGCTGTCGCACCTCTCTTGGGTACACTTTAATTTAAAGCACAGATCTTCTGCAGGGAAAGGGCCAGCAATCCCAACAGAGAGACAGAAAGAGGTCTGACAGCCGAGCAGTGACCATGACTCTTATTTGACAGCAGATTCTGTGAAAGCCAGTGCTTTCCTTCAGCCATCAGCTTGTCCATCAGCTCCTCCAAGCAGCTTTTAAAAATGCAGTTAATATATTGTATCCTGTTTAAAGCATCTAAGTATAAAGCTTGCTAGCTGGTCCAGTGCTGGAATAAATCAACTGCGAAAGATTGCAGTTCTTTGACAAACATAGATATTTTGTAATCAATTTTCTGAGCTGGAAATGTGTTATATCAGTCTTATTTCTTTTATACTCCAAAGTTCTGCTGTTTATTTCCATGTAATCTTGCCATGCATTTATTGATGATATCCTAGGGGTTTCCATGGTAACACAACCCAGTGTTAAAACACAGTACTCTTGAGGTCACATGCAAGCAAAACGAGATCCAGGGACTGATATGAGGACAATCCAGATCTATCTAGTTTATTAAAATGCTACATATGGCTGGGGGGTGGGGGTTGTGCCATCATTGTGTTTTGCAATTATATGCGTGTGTTCTCCCTCCAGAGCCAAAACACTTCTACTTAGTGTACCTTCACATGTTTTCTGGGAAGGGGAAGAGATAAAGCCACAAGCACTATGTCTTATTTAACAACCACAGGACAATGATAATCCAAGGTTGCCTTCACCATAGGTGCCCTGTTGCAATAATGGGAATTCATTCATAGAACTGCTCTTTCCATAAAAAAAAAATAGCATTAATATTATGGCTTCAAGGTCAACCTTGTTTTATTTTATTTTATTTTATCTTATTTTATATCTGCCTCATCTCAAAGAAGAAACTAGCAAGCAGACAGTAAGCTCTTATTTACTGGCTGCAAGGTGGAGAGCAAACTTCTTAAGGGATTATTAAACTGTTAAGAAGCCATTCTCTGTTTAGATCACTAGTTCAAATCCAGCTCACAAAAAGTTATTATCACCCGATGGCTGCTCAGTGGCCTCAGTGAACTGCATTGATCTCATCTAGGCCAGTTTATATCAGAACATAGCTTTGACAACTGAAGCGTATTTGTGATTGGTATCATCATGGGGGAAAAGCATTACTTTTAGACGATATTGCTGTTTTTATTTTCTCATGAAATATTTCAAATCAAAAGAAAACCACTGTGGGGGACTTTTCCTTTATTTATCAAAACAGGGCACTGGTGAGATCAGTGACCTCAGTGCAAACTGGTAACTAAAGCACTATATCAAAAATCAGTTCCCCCATCTGCTCCTTACTATATCTTCTTTCAACAGTTCGAAATCTCAGTTCTCCAGACCCTGACCTCTTATTCAAGATCTGATTTTTTAATAGAAAGCTTATTGTTTACTTCACTGCAAACTAAAAGAAGAGAAGAATAGAAAGGCTGCTTACTGCATAGCAATCAAAATCTAGAAGTTAAGCACCTGAAGTCTCAATAAAGGAAAATATTTGTAGCTCAGGGTTGAAATGAGGGGCCCTTGGTGCTCTCTGAGCTTGCTTGTTTTCTTGCAGATGTTTCCTTTCACAACTGATGATGTTACTACTGATGATGTTACCTTGTTTGGGTAATGAAAAGTCTTCAGGAAAAAATGCAAGCTCAGAGAGCACCAAGGGTCTGTCACCTGAAGTATAAATAATATATTGACATATTTATCATATACATTTATGTTCAGGAATTTAAATTCTATTTTTTTTCCTTTCAACTTTCTTGAACAACAGGTGATTCTCTATTCTTTTCAAAGCCATGGAGGCAGTTGCAACTGGGTCATATGAGTCAATTTTCGTAAGGGTTTTCTTGAGCTTGGAAAGAGCTGGTTTCTTTCTTGCTTGTTTCATTCTTAATTTTTTTTTTTTTTTTTTTCCTTTTTTTTTTTTTTTTACCCAGGGTAAATTTTTTTTTTTTTTTTAGTTTTTTTTTATTTTTTTGGGTCAAAAAAAACAAACCAAAAAAAAAAAAAAGATTTATAGAATGAGGGAATAATTGTTACCAACACAACATGTTCAAAGGTTCAAAGACAAAATACTTGTTACTGTCAAATTATTCTTACTATGACTTTTAGACAGAATTTTACCTATTTTGATACTGCACTCCCCTCTAGATATTGAATGTGTTTTCAGTACCAGAACCAAAATGAGCTTATGTCCTTTCACAGAAACATCACCTCTAGTTTTCCAGAATCTTTTTGTTTCGGTGTATAATTAAGAATGAGAAAACTATTTTGTTATTGCTATTTTTTTAAACGAGGAAGTTAGAAATCATTGCTGATAATGCAAATCACTTTGCTAGAGATCTGCCAGTAAATCCTTATCTCCCCGCCCCCCTTGTTCCACTACAACTTATTATGGGCTTTCAACAACTGATATTTCAAGCAAATTGAGAGCATATCCTTCTATCTAGGAGGTGTCTTGCAACTAGTTCAAAGGAACATAACCAAACCAATACAAGGTTGTTGCTCAGCATAAATGCTAGGCATATTGTTGTCTATGAAATCTTAAAGTTACCATAATAGGTTTCATCCTTTAAAACATTTTAATTATTTCTTTTCGAACTTTGCTGCAGATTTATTGGAAACTGCAACAATATAAAACTTCCTCTCTATGTGAATCAGTTTTTATGAAGACAACAGTAATGTAATCATTAAGTATTCATTATTTTGCTCAAGCAAGCAAGAAGAAAAAGAAAAAGTGCTCCTTTTGGCAACATCTATACTGTATTAGAATGACACAGAAATGGTTACTGAAATAGAAAAGCAGTTTTGTCTATACTTATGATTGTTGTTTTTTCCCACAAGTCAGTTAGTTTCTGGTGACTGCCTGAACAAGTGTTTGCTGTTTTCTTGACAAGATTTTTAGAAGTGTTTGTCATTGCCCCATCTTCCATATAACTGCCTAAGGTCACCAAGACATATTCCCAGCTAATGTTCACAGGTTTCACATAGATTTTATCGGTTAACTGATTAGATGCATCAAGTTAGCATTGATTCTTCACAACCACACAGATTTTCTCTGAGATAATCTGCCCCAACATGACACCCATCAGATGTATAATTTTCATTTACTGAATGTTGGTCATCTGGCTGGGGAACTCTGCGGGAAAAATATATCTGTTAGAAGGTAGTGAACATACCAATACTCTTCTCTCCTTCTATTTTCCCCACAATTACAACTCTGTGAGGTGAGGAGGGTCGAGAAAAAGTGATCCAGAATCACCTACCCAATTTTTTATTTGCCATGGAACAGAGAATGCAAATGAGGGACTAACTGCTAATGGTAGTGTCACTCAAAAAAGAGAACCAGCTTAGAAATTGGTTTATTTTTAATTTATCTGTGACACTGCCTCAAATCCCATAATGGCTTTCTGCATTAAGCTCATCTATTGGTTTTTCTTTCCTGCTTCTTCCCACTCTGTCTTCTCTTCAAACTATCAACTATCTGATCTCTACCTTCCATGAATGATCCTAGAATAACTAGATCAAGTCTTCCTAATTTTTTTGTCATCATACCTCCCTTTAGTGAAATCTTAATTCACTCATTTCCATAAAGTCCAAACACCAAAATAAACACAGATAAATGATGAAAACAATACAAGGAAACTTTAGGAAAGGTTGATTTATTGTAACAATGTAGAACTAAATATTTTTCACATCTCTTCTGGTTTTCAAGGTATGTTGGATTTTGATTTAACATGTTTCTTAAACCTAGACATTCTGGTTAATAACCATGGAATGAAGGACTCAGCCTGTTGTAGTTTATTCAATGAACCATGTTTAAGTATACAAAGTGTTTGGATGATTTGCTCTCCTTATATTGCAAATTATTGAATTGCATGCCCAATCATCAAGTCTTGTTAACTGATGTGTTTGTAGTGTATTTGTAGAGCTGAACAAAAATCTAAAATTTCTAGAGATAATCAGAATGTCTACCTCTGCCATACATCAGTCTAATGCATAAAAGACATTGGTTTCCTTATTTTTATCACTACTTGTCTGTTCACATTGGTTCCTTGGGAGTCAGACCTCATTTAATCATCTTCTTCCTCCAGACTCTTCCATTTATTCCAAGTTCGTTTATGTTTTGGAATGAAAATCAGTGAGATGTCATGAGCTGGCTTTACTGGAGATTCTGCCCATTTGTTTCAAACTAGACATTTACACTTTAATGAAAGGCAATTATTTTTTTCAGGAGCTTTTAAAAATTACTACTCTCAGTGACCTTTTTTTTTTACTTTACTCTACCCTATCTTTTCAACCCACCATAATAAGCTCTTCTGAATCATTCCTTTCCTTGCCAATTTAATCAGGCCCTTGGACAATCAAAACCAATGGAGGTATAAATGCTTAAAGGAAGGTTCAGCTAATTTGGCTATTCTGACTGATCCCCTTCAGGGTGCTTTCTTCTGAAGGATAAGCATCTGGAAGAACAGTTTCTTCTAAGGAAGAGTTTTTAGTTTGCTCTCCTGTGTTACTCATTCAATCAATGACTTTGAAGGAAGGAGAAGGAAAAAAGGTTAAAGAAGGTATAAGGAAAAACTGCACCAAATTAGAGCAGTGTGCAAGGAATGGACTAAGGAATGTGAAAACTCTGTTTTACTGCCTAGAGTTTGTTCTCCAACTGTGGAATTGACACCCAATTGCTCCAATTTCTGAAGAATCCCATTGTGAAATTATAGAGGTCTTCCTAAATGGAATTTCATTTTAAAAAAGTGGAGGGGAAGGCAGGAGGCAAATGAGGCTCTAGATAGCCTCCTATCTAAGAATCCAGGGCCTAGATCAGGGTTATGGCTAAATCAAAGTTAATAGTTCCTGAATCTGTTCCCCTGGCTTCTGATCCTGCAGGAAGACCATTACCAAAATTTTATGTGAAGAAAGAAAAAAACAAAACTAAATATGTAGATAACGTTAAAAACTGATACACCACCTTATGCCAACAGATAAAGGCAGAATGCACCAATTACCACTGCAAGCAAGAGGAAAACCTTCTAAGCACAAAATCCAACTGTGCCTTCTATAACTTTGTAAACACCAAACTTAAAGACTCAAAAACCAACACACCCCTAAAAGGACCTAATGGGAAAGACTATAACAATGAAGCCATTAAGGCAAACCTCTTCAACATGTTCTTCAGTTCAGTCTTTGTAAACAGTAATGGCTCATGCCCCATGTTTCCTAATTATATTACAACTATCTGCAATTATATTGACTTTATTGAAGATAATGTAGAAAATGCATTACGTCACCTAAAACCATCCTTATCTATTGGCCTGGATGGCTTATGTGCATATTTCTTAAAAAAGCTCTCCACTACCATAGCAGAAGACCTAAGCATAATACATGAAATACCATTCAGAACCAGCTCCTTACCAAACCTATGGTCTTTAGTAACAGTCATCCCTATCTTCAAAAAAGGTGAGCCCTACCTGGTTGAAATCTACAGACCAATTTCAATGTGTTGTATCACGTGCAAAGTTATGGAATCAATTGTTAATCAATGAATTACCTTCCACCTAGAGTCAAACAACCTATTCTCCAACAAACAATTAGGTTTCAGAAAAAAATTGTCCTGCAATCTTCAACTCCTAAACTGCAAAAACATATGGACTACTCTACTTAATCAGTGTAAAGCTATAGATGTAATTTACATAGACTTCTGCAAAGCCTTTGACTCAGTGGTTCATGACAAAGTAGTATTAATTCTTATTCATTCTATAAATTCTTACGGCATTTCTGGATCCCTTCACAAGTGGATTACTGCCTTCCTGTCAAACAAGAAACAAATAATAAAAATAGGAAAATCCCTGTTAAACCCTGCACCAGTTAACAGCAGTGTCCCACAAGGGAGCATTTTAGGACCCACACATGCTCTTTACATTCTATATAAATGACCTTTGTGATCACCTTATGGGTAACTGTGTCCATTTCCCTGATGATGTAAAACTATTCAACACCACCGACAATGCTACCATCCTTCAAAATGACCTTGATTATGTTTCTGAATGGTCTAACAGTTGGCAACTCCAAATCTCGACCAACAAATGCTCTGTCCTACACATTGGTTAAAAAAAAATCAATACACCAAATACAAGCTAGATGGATAAGACCTTGTTGATGAAGGTCCTCTGTCAAGGAACTTGGAGATCTTTTATTAAATGACCTAAGTGCCAGAGCTCACTACAACAGTATTGCCAAAAAGGCGTTAACTTAATTTTACGAAGCTTCTCCTCTGGTAATACTGATTTGCAAACTAGAGCATTCAAAACATTTGCTAGAACAATACTTGAATACAGCTCTGCTGTCTGGAATCCGTACTGTATATCAGAGATAAATATAATTGAGCTACTCCAGAAGTATTTTACCAGAAGAGTACTACATTGCTCTGTTCACAATAGAATAGCCTACAGCACCACACTTGAGATTCTAGGCTGAGACAATCTTGAACTATGCTGGCTAAGATTGGACTTAAGCATAGTATATAAAATTATATGTTACAATGTCTTACCAGTTAATGAATATTTCAGCTTTAACCATAACAACATGAGCACATAACATATATAAACTTAATGTAAACCACTCCAAATTTGATTGTAGGAAGTTCGATTTCAGCAACAGAGTGGTCAATGTCTGGAACTCACTACCTGATACTGTTGTCACCTGCTCAAATCCCCACTCCTTTACCCTCAAACTAACCTCTATTGACCATACCCCATTCCTAAGAGTTCTGTAAGGGGCGTGCATAAGCGCACAATCATGCCTACCGTCCCTGTCCTATTGTCCCCAATTATTAGTTCCTATTTCTTATATTTAAACTTATGTTTATTCTTATTTTATATTGTAAGCATTTGACAAAATAAAATAAATAAATAAATTAAAAAAGTAGAGGCAGGGTAGGATGAGAGGGAGAGCTTTATGGGACTAGTTATTGGCTGAATTTGGACAGGGAATTTGAACCACTGTCTGAAAACATTCAAATTTTACTGTGGCAAATTATACTGCTCAAGGCTTGTCTCAAGCCTTCTTTGAAAACAGGAGATTCATAGTGCCTCTGAATAAGATTTCCACCATTTGTGTAAACATAGGATCAAAGCAGAGGTGGTATTCAGCAGGTTCTGACCAGTTCCGGAGAACTGGTAGCAGAAATTTTGAGTAGTACCACATCTGACTGGATATTTTTCAGTATCCTTACCCTGCCACGCCCACCAAGCCATGCCCACATAACTGGTAGTCAAAAAAATTGAATCCCACCACTGTATCAAATATACAAACTCATTATTAACATATAAAATATGTAATATAATATAATGCATATTATATAATAATGTAATAGATAATTTAATGCTTATAAATCTTTCACATGTTTAATCTTGAATTTTTGCATGAATTTAAATAACCCGCTAAACCAAGTTTTAAACTTTTGAACATGTTTCAATTAGCTGGCTGTAATCATACTAAACCATAAACCATGGATTCACACAACACAGTTATATGCACTAAACTTTCTCTTGTGAGAGTAGAACAAGAGGCACCTCTCAAGGCACCTCTCATTTTTTTCTGATGAAAGCTGAATAAAGTAGGCAGAACTAAACATTTCTGCCTCAGTCATAGATCAGTTTTTTTAAATTATAATAAGATTTCCCAGAGGAAAATTTTTAGAGAGGTATAGGGACAGAGAGATAGATTCTAGAATTAACTCACTGAAAACACAAGTGACCAGGGTCTTGTGGAGCATGGAAATTAGTTCAGGAGCATTTGAGTAAGAAAACAAAAGGGAAAACAAAATGTCATCATGGTAGAAGTTTATTATGCTGATATCTATTGAAAATCTAACTATGTCAAGAGGCAAACAAATGCCCGCCCTCTTTTGCTCACAATTTCATTTGTTAGAAGGTACAAGAAAGAACAAGGGAAATTTGCCATCCATGGCCTATTGTTGAGGTAATCCCCTGTTAGGATAATGAGCGCACACAGGGAGACATAGTGAGGGTGGTGAAGAATAACACACAACCAGCACACAGATACACTGTATAGTAAAATGTAGGTTTTTACTTCCAGTAAATGGTTAACTAAAGTCCAACAAACAGTCCAAATCATTAACGGTTAAAGCAGTCAGCTTTCAGTCCAGGAATAATCCAATAACAAAGTCCAGTATCATAAACAGTTCAGTAAAAGATTCACATCAAATCCAAGAAAAACTATGATCAGCAACAGTCAATAGGGAAATGCAGGAATGACAACACTCTCCAGAACTAACAACCCAGGTTTCTGGCTCCATCTTATGGTCGTTTGAGGAACCACACCCAATTACAATTTTAGCATTCCCTTAAAGAGACAGTATTAAAATGTCTATCCTGGTTTATAAATTTCCAACCCCACTGTTAGGTGACTTACATTCCTAACACATATTTCCTAGAAACAGGAAGAAATTAGTTAAGGAAGTGAAGGTAAATAGATCCTTAGGAAAAAGTCATCATGTTTTCCCTAAGTTCATGATATCAAATTTAGGAGGAATAGAGAAGACTCAAATGTGTATACTAGATCTTAGAACAGTAGATGTTAATGAATTCGGTCTGAAAGTAGGTCAAATTCAATGGCTTAATATTCTGACTGAGAAATAGGAAAATGGAAAATCCTGCAAGTTAAGATACTGAAGGTGCAATCTCATACAAGATATATGCAACATACTCACCAGAAACTGAAGGAGAGACAGACAAGATACCGGAATACAAACTGACAGCAAACACCTTGACAATTAGTCTCAAGGGTTGACCATAATTAGTTTATCCATGATTTTCTGCCTCGTACCAGTTGTTATACTCTATAATGGAGAGGACAACACAGCATTCCAGATCAAGTTGTTTCCTTGGTCTTCTTGAATCTGGCATGATTGGCATCAAGTTGTAAGAACAATTTCCTCTTCACTATTTGGAAGTGTTAATTAACCAGATGTTTCTCAGGGTGGATGCAGGTCTTCTGTCATACACGTCCATCTTTATTGGGTGGTTAGCATTTGATTTCTTTAGATAGATAAAAAGAAAATTGAAAGCTTATAAAGGACAGAAATTCGTGCAAACAGAGACAAACTACGAAAGTTGTATTCTTTGCTTTAAGGAATCAGTACTGAATAAAAACTGGACTTGTGTTATGGAAAGCAATTCTTAAGTTCAAGCTTAGCAGCAACACTGCAGCAATGATGCAGACATTATGATTCTAGACAATATCAGGAAAAATGCTGCCATTACATACTTGGTTTATATTTGTACCACCTTGACTCTTGCTCTGTAAATGCCCATAAATCCCAGCACATTTAAAGAATATCAGGCTAAGAAAGACTACAATGACATTTCTATTAGTAAATGCTACTAAAATTAACTATTTCCTAAAATCAATTGTAAATGGATATGAAGACGGGTTTATTTCTGTTTTTTCCAAGATGAGAATCCTGAGCTATCAGGCTTGTATCTGTCAGAGCTTGTTAGCTTTTGAAAATTGCGATCTTTTCTCTTGTTTCTTTCTTTTCCATTTGTGTGGGTGCGTGGGTGGGTTGATGTGGAGGGAGAGGAAGGGAGAGGGGAGAGAGAGAAAGAGAGAGAGAATGTGTGTGAGAGAGAAGGAGGGAGGGAGAGAAAGAGAGAAAGAGAGAGAGAGAAAGAGAGAGGGAGGGAGTGAGCGAGAGGGGGAGAGAGAGAGAGAGAGGGAGAGGCAGTTGTTCATAGTACATAGTAATCTACATCTCCATCTCTCTCATGAGACTTTGTGGGGGAGGAGAATAAAGTGGTGACAGAAGTAAAATTATTTTTCTTGTATTCTGCATTTTGTCTTTTCTATTAAGAAATACAATTTTTTGTGGTTATCTATGATTTTAAAATGTGTTAAGATGAGAGTGGTCTTTTCTCTATCAACAAGACCTCTGCTTTCCAAACTTTATACAGAATGTAGAAGAGAGACATTGTGTTTGACCTGCAGAATGAATATTTGGTACAGATGGAAACAACAGAACTGTATTGAATGTAATTCAAGAGCTTTATATTGTGTGGAAAAATAGGAGGCAGGAATATTACATATTTTCTGCCTTTAGTTTTATTTTATATATACATATACACACACATATACATACATACTGTATACATATATAATATATAATGGTGGGATAAAAATCTAATAAAAATAATATACTTGATCCATTTAGCTTCTTTCTCAACTATCTGGTTACAATTTTTGTGAAACTCAAAACCTTGCAGCATTCTACCCTGGTCAATTCTTACCAGAGCTCTATTTAAGTGCTGATATAATATTCTTATTCTCCATCCTTTCAGAAAGAATGGGAATCACCAGTCAATGAAGAAGATGTGATCTGGCATAGTAAATGTGTGTTTCCTGTTAACAACGTTCCTGTACAATCCACATGCTCAATTTCACTCTTTTCTCTCTGTGTCATTAATGAAGCTGATGAGAAGTGAAGAGTAATTGCATTTGCAGCTGACAAGAGTTAGAAGAAGCACATTGCTAGAAAGGGCTTCTGTTTGAAGGTGAGAGAGGGCGGTCAAGCTTTAAAACCAAGGCAAAATGGGCCTGTCAAAGTAAGTTTGCAGTACAAATCCCAGGAACACGATTAAGGACACATATGTACTGGAGAATATCTGTTGGGTTTACAGTGTGGCTTTTGCCTGCTGCTACTTTTAAGGAACTTTATCTTACGAGCGCACATTTCATCGTTAACTACTTAAGTCCAGCCACCTTTACTGTTCTTTCTTGCCACACTTCAAGTTTCATAACTCCTGGTGGAGTTTGTGGTTTTCCCTGCCCCTTCTTAGTTTCAAGGCTGATCCTAAACATTTCTGCTGCTGGGGACCTGCAAATGATATTTCAACTTTAGAAAGTCTCTATTCCATAACTACATTCAGTTAAAGTACAAGGAAATTTTCATGCAACTCCTTCAATTTTTTCCCCAACTCCAATATGAGAAGAGCTGATTTTGCATCTGCTTGAACTAGAATATTATGCACAGTCCAGGATTTAAAGCAAGTTCCAAAACCAACTTTATAGTTATATTTATGAGAAGATTGATCCATCAGCTACTCTATCATATGGATGGAGATTTCACAGAAAAAGATTGGACATTGTGGGTTTTCCTCTGCTATTTGAGTATTCTACTTTGATCGCACCCCCAGTCTAATTTCTAACACCATTCTAAGAAGTATTCACAGAAATTAGATCAGGTTTAGAAAAGTGTGTTGGAACAAATATGGGTATAATGGTAACCAAAAAAATTAAAGACTAAGATCTATGTAAAGATACTGAAAGAGTAGGATATAATTAGCCTGGAGAAAATATGACAGATACTGGAAAGGATGTCATAGTAGGGGACCAATCTTGTTTCCTCCCATTCCAGAGTAGTTGACAAGTAATAATGAGTTTAAGTTTGAAAGGGAAAATTCTAATTCAATGTTAAAAAAAATCAGAAAGTTTGACAGTGAAATCAATTACCCAGGAAGATGGTAGAATTCCATTCACTGGATGAGTTCAAAGAAAGGCTAATGTGTTATCTATCTGAGATGCTCTCCTTTAGATTCCTACACTTCACAGAAGTTAACAGATCCTGATAATCAGAGTTGGAAGGGACCTTATAGATCATCTAGTCCAACTCCTACCCAAGCAGGAGACCCTACACCATTTTTGACAAATGGCAATCCAATCTCTTCTTGAAAGTCTCAAGTGATGGCAGTCCCACAACTTCCAAGGGCAATCTGTTCCATTGGTTAATTGTTCTCACTGTCAGAAAGTTTCTCCTTATTTCCAGTTTAAATCTCTCCTTGTTCAGTTTTTATACTGTGGTGACTAAAACTGGATGCAATACTCTAGATGTGGTCTTATTAAGGCTTTATAGAGTGGTATTAGTACCCCACTTGATCTTGATTGTATCCTTCTGTTAATGCAATTTAGGATTGCATTAGCTTTTTTGGCTGCTGCTGCACACTGCTAGCTCATATTTAGCTGGTTATCCACTAAGACTCCAAGATCCCTCTCACAGTTACTACTATTGAGCTGGTTTCACCCAGTCTATATGTGTAGTTTTGGTTTTGGTTCTGGTCATCTCGTTTGTTTGTTTATTTTTAATAATGTGTATGGTTGAAAATATGTTTTATATAGGATTCTATTTAGAAAGTGGTACATAAATTGCCTGTCAAAATTCTTTGGAATAGAGCATCAATACTGATAGTAACAAATATTCTCTTTTTCTATGATGATGATAATTTGCTTTAATTCCTCAAGGAATTAAAATAAATCAAAAACAAAATGAATCACAAATCTGACTGGTGTTCTTTAGAAATTCGAGTTCCAACTAGGAACCTAGCAATGATATCATCATTAACTTCATCATCATCCTTACCCTCACCCTCACCACCATCTTTCTGTGGCTCTGAGAGTTTGTGGCAAAAAAATCAGTCCAGGTATAAACAGCATAGCATGGTATGCCTATGGAGATTCATAACTATTCGGGTCACGGTTGTCCCAAAGGTGCATCTTTGGGACATGGCATGTTATATGTAAATCTATTTTATTTCTTTACTTATACTTTACTTATATGCAAATATGCAAAATACTGGCAGAATTTAAATTGTTGTGCATGGCCATAATAATATGCATGGCCATAATAATATGACCCTGAAAGGACACAAACACTGCCAGGTTCTCTTAGTCAATAACATTTAATTTTAAACACACTCTTGTGCTGTGGCCCATAAAATAAGGTTTAACATTTTCTTTCCATTTTTTCTTGGTTTCACTGTGAAGCAATTTGACTATTTGTGTTTAAGAAGAAATTGATAATTGTGTAACAGAGTATAACTTCGCTTATCTAAATGGCTGGAGGGGAATTCAAACATTGGGATAATTAAATTCTCAGAAAATGGAAAGTGTTCTTTATGCTGAGACATATAGGGTTATAGCAATAAGGGAAAGCAATCAAACAATGAATTTAGATAAAAGACTAGCAAACTAAGACTCTAATATGGTGTAGAGTTTAGCCATATAGTGGTATTACAGAATATCAGAGATATTATTGGCTTTTTGCAGAGTACTTCAAGCCTTTGTCTCAGGCTTGTTCTCTACCTCCCTCCCTCCCTCCCTCTCTCTCTGGTGTATATATGCATAAACAATCAGTATCTATTGACTTTCATGCAGTATAGGATTAGGATTAACCAACAACTCTTAAAGCCACTGGAAGATGCACTGGATATTGCATTGTCTTTATTTCAATTGCAAACTATTTTTCTTCTCAATAAAAGTCACACTAGGAATTTTAAATCAGATGACCACTTTGAAAGTTCACTTTTTGTGCAATAGTCATGCACTACAATTTTTCCCTTTGGGCAATGATCTCTACCAAGCTGAGAGGGCAAGTATGAAAAGCCTAATATTCTGCCAAGCTTTATGTTCTATGTGCATCATATCAGCAAAACTTAATGGGCAGTACATCCTGATCAAAAGCCACCTACGCATAGGGAATAATTAAATGAAGAGGAAATAATAGGTCAAGAGCTGCTTCAGTTCTTCACACTACCATTGCATGCCTGGCTGCTGTGATTGATATTGTTCATCAGCAGTCAAATCAGTAATTGGTTGATTGCTGATGAACCATGCCAATCTTAGCGGTTGACCACACAGTACTAATAAACTGTCTATTACCTATAGAGATAAGTTACAAGACACTGGATGCTGATGATTAAATACTGAATATTGGCTATAATGGTAAACTTTTGATATTTATTAAATAACTGACAATGACCAGGCCAACTTTCCTTATCTTGATATTTGATTGGAATACTTAAAATATGTTGGGATTGCAGATAAAAAAATAATCTGGTGGTTGGAATTCAAACATTTTTTAAAATCTGGTAGATAAACATGGCACCCAAAGACTACAAATTGGAATAATTACGATGCTACATAGCAACAAACCATCCCATTTATTTCCTTCAATGGTGGATTCATTGTGTGATTTGTCATGAGCAATGCAGAAGCAGAACTTGCATAAGATATCATGGAAGACAGGATAGATAGAGTGAATGACATGCTCAATTTCTTGTATATCCACATGTATGAAAAATGCTTGCTTTGCTTCTGTATCACATTGATCAGAGCATGAAAAGATGGTATCATTACAAAGTTATCCCACTTTGATCCAAGGGCTTGTTAAAGAAGAACAATCATTGACTTGACCTTCCAAAGATGAAAAGCAGCCTATTAATTGAGTTCTAAATTTAAAATAGGCAACTTTGGCAGAAAAAATGAGGGGCCTTTGTACCTTTCTCTGCTAAACCCAAGGGACAATTTATGCCAATTACAAACACATTGGAAAGATTAACAATGTTTTAAATAGCTATAGAGGTGACTTTTCAGCCTACAATGTAAAAAGGGGTTGGAAAGGAGCAGCCCCACTCATTAACAGCATTGCAAAGTGACAGCTTCTACCAGCCAGCTTCATAAACTCTCTAAGAGATGAAAATTACTAGCTACACCTTTGTAGGGAAGAAAATCTATCTTTTGGAACAGCAAAAAATTTGCTAGATGTGACCTTTAAGGACCAAGAAAATGGAATATTCGATCTGATGAGCCAGGATGGTATTCTAGCAGGATCCAGAAGTTTCTAGAGCTGCACACTATAGCATATGACAAATTGTGGAAAGCTGTTTGTTTTTTTTAAATAAAGTTTTATTTGGGTTTTCACACATACAAAATACAAGTAAAACATCTTTTTTGAAAATAGTATGGTCCTGGGTTGAACTTCTTTATACAGACACAAAACTCAATTTCATGCTCCTTTTTGTATTCTATTTCATATCTTATACTATTTTACATTTTCTATATAGTTTTTCCCCTCTTTTAATTTTCTCAATTTTATTTTGATTATCTCATCTCAATTCAAATCATTATATTTATACCTTTGTCTGTTCTGTTTCAATTTCATATTATCTTTTCTCATGAAACAAATTTTCTCCTGTAGTTACTAATTGGATTATGACACCTTTATATCTTTAAATTACACCCATTCAACTCTTATTTAAACTTCAATATATACCTTAAGGTTATGACCTTCAATATAATACATAATACATAACTTCCAATTGAATTCTGCTTGGTACATTCTTATAATACACACTATATTCTTTTTTTAAAAAAATGTAAATATATGTAATTATAAACCCTCATTCCATTCCAGTTCAGTTCTATCATTAATAATCATTAAAATCTTAACATCTTTAACATTTCTTTTCAATTAAATATCATACTTCCTTAAAAAACACATATAATCTCCATAATTAATTTTTCCCTTATTTCTCTTCACATATGTTTTATAAATCATTAAATATAACTTTTATTACATTTATTTATTGACAAGCATTCCACTGAATTACGATAGCTATTTTATGAAACATTTTAATCATACATTGTTTCATATTTTCTAAAATTATTTCTGTTTCTAATATAACCATACTATCTTATGTACCTTTGCAGAATCCCCTTTTCCATTAAATTTTCACCCCTTATCTCTAAATAGGCCCTGTTTCTCTATATTTTGTTTCTGTCCTTTATAACTTCTTTTCCTTTCTTTCTTCCCTCTCATCTTCTCCCTCCCCCTTTTACCCCCTTGTCTCTCTACTTCTAATTCTCTCTTCTGCATTTCCCTCTTCTGTTGCTTTCTGATTTTATACTTATTTTTCACTCTATTTTGGGGGGAGTTGTTTTCCCAATCTTAAACTTTCCATTCTCTTTCCCCTCTTTCCTTTTTTTTTCCTGATCTAATATTACTTGTTCATTAAAGATGGCTTCTTCTTTGTCTCAATCTTCTTGTTCTGCAGGCATTTCTTGTTGTTTCTCATAATTCCAATTCTCCATTTCTAAAAACCGAAATACAAAGCCAAAAGAACCTCTCCCTTCTTGTGCATCTTCTTTGTACTTTTTAAGTTCCATTTTCAGTTCTTCTAAAAGTGGAGCCATTTTAAACAGTATTAAACAACCACCCAATTGATTTTAGTCATTCAAAACAATAACCAAGGATCCAGAAATCATCAAGTAATCCAAATAGTCCTGAGTTGTATCTTCTTACTTCTTTTTCAACTTTCTTTTCCTGGGGTTTTTGTTATGATATTTCAGTTAGAATATTTCTTTTGGAAGTCTTGTTGAGATTTTGCTGTAAATTCTTTTTTAATTCCAGGCAGTCTCCCCCCATCCAGATCCTGCCCTTTTATTCTTTTTCTCTCCTTTTCTGTTTTCAAAAGCTTTTAATTATCCAGCAATCTTTATTATCCCTTTGACTTTTTATTTTCAGCATTAAATGCCTATTGATGTCAAATTGGATTTTTTTCCAATTTCTTACTTAAGACTCTTACCTGCCAGTATAGGAAAAGAAGAAAAAAACCCAAATCTTTTCCCTTTTCTCTCTCCTTCGCAGCTTAAAAATCTTCTTAGGGAACAATGTTATTGTTTTTTAATAGTTTCAATTCCAGGGTACCTTATTTGTTGCTTTCGCTGTTTGACCCAGTCAACCAAAACTTTCTCCTCTTATCTTCCTCCTGCACATTCTTTTCCAGTCGAGTTCTTCTTTGTGGTGGCCATTTCTGACCACCGTTGCAACCGCCTTCGGGAAAGGGATTAATGGCCAGCTGAGGAGGAGAGATGCGGCTCTCCTCAACCCTGCAGGCAGTCTCCCCCCTCTTCACCACTTCTACAGGGTGGCTTATCCCGGAGACCAGCCAGCTCGGGGTGCTCCAGTGGTGAGCACGGATCGAAGCCTCACAGAGACGAGGTTTCGGTCTGTCGCTGAAGCAGCTCAAACCGGAAGTCCAAAAGCTGATTGGTTTTCTTTTTCTATTAATGGTCTGGAGAAAAATGGAAGCTGTCAGAAGTGGGCTGAAAAATATGTGGAACAGCAGCAAATGATCATCTAAATTTTGTGCCCAAATTTGGTAGTTCTACATGACAGCTCAAAATACAAGAGACAGAGCCAGTCCTAGAATATAAAGAAAGTGATTTTAAACATAATAATTGAATAGGCTTTAGATTCTAGTCCCATAGAACACTTAACAATCAGCCACTGACAATTTGTTTACACTATCACTTTTTCCTACAGAGATTGTACCTGTGTGCCTTTAATAGATGTCTGTAAGCAGCAATTTGACAAGAATAGTTTTTCTACCACAGATAAAGCTTAATCTTGCTAATTTCAGCTATGGCACTGAGAAAGGCATTGCAGAGGCTAGACACTAAATAATGAAACGAGAAAGCTTGGACTAGTGGTTACGGCACAAGGCTAGAAACTAAGAGTCTGTGAATTCTAGTCCTGACCTAGGCATGAAAGCCAGCTTGGTGACCTTGGGTAGTCACTTTATCGCAGCCCAACTTACTTCACAGAGTTGTTGTGGGGAAAGAGGAAGAGGAAAATATGTCTAATATGTTCACACCTTGATTTATTTGTAAAAATAATAAAAGCAGATTGTAAATAATAAATAAACAAATAATGTTACCCATTGACTCGGTTTTTTTTCTACATTAATGTAAAACATACATTAAGAAAATCACATACATTAGGAAAATCAATGTCACGTTGCAGTAATCAAACTTAGCTACTCAAAAACAGGTGCCCACCTGATCACTGTAAAAAAAAAATGCTCAGTTGAATAGATGGAAGCAAAGCTGTTGAATGAGTCTGCTTATAGTGTCTGCAGCAATCAAAAGCAATGTTCTCTCTGGTCCTGGAGTTTCAGGAAAAGAAGGGAGAAATAGCAAATTGCACAGCAAAGTAGTTGGGTTGGCTGCTGCTGAATCCTCAAGGGAGAGTTGGATCCAGCAGCCATACTGAAGAATAATGGATAAATCATCTCACAGTTGAAAAATCAATTCTTAACCAAGGCAAACTAAGGTAGTGGGCTGAGCGAAGTATTTTTGCTACCCAATATGTGAAATAAATTAACATCCCTCCCCCCATACATTCATTTCCAAAGCTGGACTGGACAGGGACTCAATATTGGCTATGAGTGATCTATATCATTCTTGCACCTGGATGGGCATCTTTGCCTAGGAGATAGAAGTCAGATAATTCTCCCATCACATCACTGTCAATATCTAGCATCTTTCATCTAAGGCAATTAACCCATTCTGTCAAATAGTAGGACTAGATTATCAATAGCAAGATCAATAAATGTATTAGTGCAAACAGGGAACAGCTGATATTCAAAGGAAGATGTTGGAGAATGCTGCATCATTCTTCCAGTTTCCTTTCAGATTTTCTCAAATGCCAGGTCTCATAATAGTCTCTCTCTCTCTCTCTCTCTCTCTTCTCTCTGTATATGTGTGTGTGTGTATGTTTTCTGAGGGTTTCGCGGGTATTTGTATGTGGATCTTTGATTATTCGGGTTTTCTCCTGAGTAAAATTGGAAGTACCTTGGCAACATTTCAACGAAATCTCATTCGTCATCTTCAGGCTTGTGTCTTTGGCTTTGTGCTTCTCGGAGTAATGAGATAATAAAAAGATAACTTACTCCGAGAAGCACAAATGACGAATGAGATTTCGTCGAAATGTTGCCAAGATACTTCCAATTTTACATGGGAGAAAACCCTTAACTGCCAGTGGGAGTGCTGCTTGACTGGGTGGGGGCTTGGCTGTGTTCTGATTGGTTGGGGGGTTGGCTGTGTTCTGATTGGCTGGGGGTGTGTTCTGTTCAGCTGGGGGCTTGGCTGTGTTCAGGTTAGTCTTAGTTGTTGGGGGATTTGAACTGGTGAGCTGTGATCCTGTTGTTTGGCTTCGTGTTCGTGGTCATGCCACATTACACAAGATGCTACCCCAAATTTAAAACTGAAACAACTGTAAAAGTCTGACTCACAGACGAACAGAATACAGAAGCCTGATGATGGCAGATGAGATTCTTGCTATAACTTTAAAAGCACAACTATAATGACGTGGGAAAATACCCGAACAAAGCTGAATACCGTATGTATGTATGTATGTATGTATGTATGTATGTATGGTATTCAGCTTTGTTCGGGTATTTTCCCACGTCATTGTTGCATTCGTGGTCATGCCACATCTTCATGTTGGGCATCAGTTCACTTCATGTATGGGTCGGAGGGGTTTGAAGCAGGTAGTGATACAGCTGCGGTACGGCTTCTGGTCTGTGGTCATGTCTCATCATCTGTGTGGGTATGAATCTGCTTTCTCCGTTATGACTCAGTGTGTTTTTGTTGATCAATGTTGCTAGCCAATCAACACAATGTTGCCAGCCAATCAAGACAAAAAAAGCCACAAAACAGACAGAAGATATTAGAAACACCAATCAAGCAGAACACAGCAAACTCCAAGACCAATAAACACAGACCAAGACTCCCAACCAATCAGGATGACGAAAAAAACATTCTGGCACAGCAGTAGGCTAGCACCAAATTTAAAACAGAAATGGCTGTGAAAGTCTGACTCACAGATGAACACAATACAGAAGCCTGATGATGGCAGATGAGATTCTGCCGAAATGTTGCTACAACTTTAAAAGCACAACTATAGTGACGTGGGAAAATACCCGAACAAAGCTGAATACCATACATGTAAGTACCTGCGAAAACTTAAGAATGAATATATATATATATATATATATATATATATATATATATATATATATATATATATATATATATATATTAGATTTTCACGGGTACAGGTATGCAGGTCTTGGTGTGTTTGCGTCTTTTCCCATGTAAGATTAAGAGTATCTTGGTGAAGTTTTGATGAGGTCCCACTTGCCATCTTCAGGCTGATGCTTTTGGCTTCATGCTTGTATGAGCAAAGCGTGATCAGAGCTGCTGTCTCTCTATAAATACTGGTGGGCAGGTTGGCTGTGTTCTCATTTCTTGATTGGTTGATGGAGATTGGCTGGCTTTTTCATAAGAACATGTGGCTGAGGTATTGGCTGTGTGTCAATCAGCCTCCTGTGTTGTAATGACCTGGGTAATGTGTGTGATAACCTTCTGAGTTCTATTGTTTTGACATCCTGGGTCTTGTACTGTAATCTCCTGGGTTGTAATGACCTGGGTCATGGGCTGTGTGATGACCTTCTGAGTTCTATTGTTGTGACATCCTGGGTCTTGTGCTATAATCTTCTGGGTCGTTGGCTGTGTTGTAACATTCTGAGCTTTTGTGATGTAACCTCCTGAGTGCCGTGATGTGATATCCTGAGCAGGTGGCTATGATGTGACGTTCCGGGTTTTGGTTTGGCTCCCAGTTTGAGGCCTGGCTATGTGTTCATGACATGTGTCAGTTTGCTTGGTTTGGGGATCAGGATGTGTGGCAGCTGGTGATGCAGCCATGGTCTGGTTTCTGGACGGTGGTTGCCTTTTGCCGTTTTCGCCCTCCCAGAGGCTCGAAGAAAGCCACCAGTGGCCAGGGAAGGCAAAATCATCTCCCGCACTGTGGTGCAGAAGTCCGACTAGGCCACACCCACCATGGCCACACCCACCCAGCAACTGGGCAGAGAACCATTGCTAAAAAGTTTCTAGCCCACCCCTGATTAACGTTCATAGGACTTGCATAGAGTTCAAAATCCTTTGCATGGTTTGGAAATCCTTAAAGGCTATTTTATGAGATATTAAAGCAGTTTGTTCAAATCAAGCAATTTGAAGTTCCTCTAGCTAAAGGTGGGTGAATGAATATTCTAAAGTGAATTCATGCCTCAGCAGAAATTTGTGAGGTTGAACAATCCATTTTTAAAATAATTAATGACATGCCAGTTCCTAAGCGAATTCAGCTGTGCCTTGCCACAGCTATAGGGGTGTGTAGGAAACAATATTTACTTTTCAGAAAATCAGAGAGGGCAGACTGTTAGCTTTGCTATGGTTTTGGTTAGCAAATAATGCCTACAAATTTGACAAGCCCATGCCAAAAGCACTCAACTGAAGTGTTCTCATTTCAAATTGGAAGGTGGCTTTTTTTGATATTTATAGCAGCCTTCTGGTTTTTATTATGCATTTTTATGTGTGTCTTCACATGAAAAATACAACTAAAATGTTTTTTATGTGTATTTTGGCAAGAGTTTCCATCTGTAGTTACTGAATATAACTCAGAGTTGCTGTACTTCATTACTATATGTACCTGACCCATGAAAAGTGGAACTTATCTTTATCAAAATAGAAATGATGGGTAGAAAACCTTTTAGTAATCCAGGAAGTAAAATTGCCAAGTTTTAAATTGGTGAGGATTTCATTGGTTTCATATTTATAAATGAAATAAACTATTTTATTTATATTGAACTAATTAGACCTATAGCTATCACACAAATGTCCATCTTCTAAAGTCTAGTCAAAATGTATATTTTATTTAGACACGTAATAAAGCTATATAAAATGAATAAAGTAATAAAGCTATATAAAATGAAAATAAAGTCAATTTCTATGTGTTTTTCTTTCAGCTTGGAATTGATACAAAAGTAATTGAGTGGAATCTGAATTGAAAATCCACTGCAAATGCATACAAATTAGAAAGAGATGGATTTTCCCACTTTTTCCCAAATTCATGGAATAAATATCTTTTTGAAACACATCATAAGGAAAGGGTACCCTAAGGCCTTTAGGGTAAAGGCAAAAACAAAATTCATAAAGGAGAACAGGTAAGAGCCACTCCTAGTTGCCATTTCATCAACATATCTGTGATTAGCGAAATTAATAAAAATGTTTTGTAAACTGTGTGAACTAGATCGACTATTCTGAAACATTTTTGTTGCAAGCACTAGCACTAGCACTTACACTTATATACCATTTAGTTAGTGCAAGCACTCTCTGATCAATGTACAATGTCACTATATTGCCCCCAACAATCTGGCTCCTCATTTTACTGATCTCAGAAGGATGGAAGGCCAAAAAAAAAGCTGACTTAACCTTTGAGTCCATCAGGGTCAAACTCCAAGTTGCAGAGTTAGCCTGTAATACTGCATTTCAACCACTGTGCACCCCAGCTCCTACAAGATGTAATGGTAGCTATTCATATTTCTTCTATGATTAGGATCAGAAAAAAAGATGTTGTCATTCTTTGGGCTCCAGGTATAGAATGTTTTGATGATTTTCTCTTATTATATATGTTAAGGGGCTACTTGTACATCACTAGATTTATGAAAAGCATTAATATATATTAAAAAAAAACAGTCAATAACTCCAAACCACTTTTCTTTCAATGATTTTCTCTCCTGATAATTAAGCGGATTATCTATTATATTCTGAACACTGTTCAACCAAGTATACAGAATAGTATTAACATTGTTAATAGTATTAACATTGTCTTCCCCCAAATGATGCAAATCAGAAATATTGCACTAAAACTCCAATCTTACCAAATCATTGTATCTAACAGCTGTTGCATACTAGGCATAGTAGTATACCTAGTATAAGTTTTAGTCTCACATATATGGTTGGAAAACAGTATCCTGCATATCCAAACACACCAGCCTCTAGATTTGCCTTAGGAAATGAATGGTAGGATTATTTAGTGATGAATGGACTGATCAATCTGAGAAACATAAAAAGGCGAGAAATGCTTTCATTTCCTTTGTTCTCGACACACTGATAAAGCAGGAGTTTCAAAAAGTGCTGAATCTAAGCTTCCTGCAAGGGCCTAGGTTTCTTTCTCATGCATTTTACATGAAACCTCTTTAAACATTTCTGTCTTTTCTTTCTTCCTCCCTATTCTCTCTCCTAATGAATTCAATGTATCAAGGAAGGTGATCTTTTCCTCCTTTTGCTGGGAGGAACTACTAAGGTACCAGTAATACATTGTTATATGGGAAGGTTATACAGAGATAGAGAGAGAATAAATATCTACTGGTTTTCAGACCCAAAACTGTGGAGAGTTATTGTATGACAAGGGACCTACTTGTTTCAATAATGCATAATGTTTATATAGGTTAGTTTTACAGGGTTACATGTACTATCTATATACTTTATACACAGATAACCAAAGTTTTTTCTAATTTTTTTTTTATCAAATAAGACACATTCTATTATATTCCACAAAGAGAATGCAATAGAACTTATACCTTTAGGCATTTTTTTCCCCAATCTGGAGTTGTCCATGTATGTTTTGGCTATATTTCTATATTTGTTTGTTTGTCTTATATAGTTACCCAACTTATGTGCCACACCTCTGGGAGGTTCATAATGATAAAAAATTAAACAGTAAACAAGAACCTAGTACCCCAACTAACACTGTCCAATACAATGAAGTATATTCCCCACTCTCCAACCTCTTCTTATTTCAATGTTGGGGGAGGGGGAGTCAGTTTTTATAGCCTTCTGAAAAGCTAAAAAGAATGAGGGTCTCCAGATCCCAGAGGAAATGGTGTTTCAAGAAGCAGACAAAGCACAGAAAAGGCCTGCTTCCCAGATCCTGTTATATGTCAATATTTAAAAGAAGGGATCCAAAACATGCCAACCTGTTGGACCTGGTGGAATAGACAGATCAATCAAGGACAGGTGATCTCACAAATAACCAGACCCAGTGCCTTTCAAGGTGATAGTCAGCATTTGCACTGCATCCAAAAAGAAACTTGAAGGCAGTGCAGTTTATGCAGCAGTGGTGCACCATTTCATGCTTTCAAAACTCTAGGGAAGAATTCTTTTACATCCTAATGGATACTAGTTATATGTTAATTCAAGATTATAGAGATTATAGTTAATTTACTGTAACTGCTTAGACAAGAAAATAAGATTGAGAAAGTGATTTAGCCTGACATATGATTATCTATTGCAGAAATAGAACGCTAGACTAAGCTAGGTAAATTCAAAACATATCTTCTTATGTGCTTAATACATTGGATTCCTTATAATATTGTATTCCAAGTGATTTTTATTCAAAAACATACTACTACGGTTGATCCATCAAATCACATAGATGATAGAAATACAGAGAGAGAGAGACAGAGAGAGAGAGAGAGAGAGAGAGAGAGACCATAGGTTAAAAAGTATTTGGATGTTGATTGGCTAGTGTTTGGCATAGTGCTAAGATGTTTTTCTATCCAATCAAAAAGCACTTCATACAAAGAAACACAGAATGAGACAGACTTGGAAATTGATCCATTTTACTCATAATTTTCCAAGAATAATTGCCAAAAAAGGCTCATCTTCCTTTCTTCTTCTCATTGCTTTCCTTTTTTTAAATCCAGAAGTTCCAGTAATCTCTAGACAAAGTTAATATAATTCAGAGGCTGTCAGAGGAATGGAACTTGTCATAAGGCATTACTACAGATTTTGCCAACATGATTACATTGTCCTTCAACATTGTCCTTCCCTAGCAAGAGGATTAGGAGCAGGAAACACTCTGTGGTGCAATGGATTAATGCACTTACCTTTCAATGTCAAACACAGAGCTTCAAGAACTTTTTGTGGCATCTATTCTTGATATGCACAGCAGAAAAACTGCAGGTGACTGAAGAAAGGATAGTGTTTTTCTCAAAACTGAAATAATATCTTTATGTACCCCACCCTCTTCCCAGACCTTCTGGATCCCCTTGATTTTTCTTCCCTCTTGGATTTGCTTCTCTGGCAAATGTTACAACAAGTTTAATGGAGATTCTCTAAATCTAGCAGAAACACACTATCTCACACATTGCCATCCTCATTCCTGAAGGGTTCTGAAAAATAAACACAGGATCTTAAGGATATTTTTTGTTATGTCCTGAGAACTCTAGGAGTTCTCACTCAGGTCCACTCACTTTGAGTGGGCGTTCTTTCCCCTTTCCTCATTGGTTGGTTCTCCCCAGCAGCCAGCTATAAAAGCAGGCTGCGGGGTCCAACTCAGTTGCTGATTGCTGCGAGCCAGTTCCAGGCGTGGCAAGCACGGTCAGCCCTTTATTGCTATAATAAAGTATTGTTGCACTCATGCTCTGGTTCAGCCTCTCATTGCTCAAACTTAACACTGGCGACGAGGATGGGATGGCTACCAGAAGCACCATGCAACCGCTGAGTCACTAGCCGCCGATCCGCAGCCCAGAAGCGATCGGCGGCGATAAAAAGCGCTGATCCGCAGCCAGAAAGCGGTCAGCCAACAAAAGAGCAAACAAAAGAGAAAACGCTGATCCGCTGACAGAAAGCGGTCAGCAAGCGATAAGCGCGAACGCTGATCCGCAGCCAGAGAGGCGGTCAGAATCGAAAGTTAGAAGCGTCTGTAGCCGCTTGTTAGCCCAGCTACAGGGAAAGTGAAGCGCTGCGAGCCGCAGCCGCTCAGTATCAGGCGCGAAATTCAAGCGGTTGTCATTTGAATTTCAAACCTAAAAGGTACAGCACAGCGCTGTAGCCAGTCACTGGCGCCCACTCAGGCGCGAATCCAAACGCCATCACGGCTAACAGCCTAACGTGGTTAACCCAGAGAGAAAGAGAGGATTTAAAACAGCCTCTCCTGAGCTGAAATCACTTGCCCACCACGGGCACTAAAACATTGTCTGCTGCCCCAGAGAGATTTTTCCTCAGGTTGTTCAACCGGTCCCAGCACCATGAGTTCCAATCCAGTCTTCCCGGCGTTTAAACCAGACGAGGAGAAGTGGGAATCGTATAAGAACCGCTTCAATCATTATATCGATGCAGTTGGCCTGGCGGATGCGGGGAGCATCGGAAGAAATCGTATTTCTAATCTACTGCGGAGCCACCGTCTACGATACTGCCGCAGCGCTCGTGGCTCCTCGTGAGTTGAAAAACGTTCCGTGGTCTGAGTTACTTGAAATTCTCACTAACCACTATTCCCCAGGCCCTCACAGATTGCCAGGAGATTCACCTTCCGTATGAGGAAGCAATCGAGCAAGGAGACCATCAATCAATATATGGCCGCTCTCAGAACAGCAGCACTGCATTGTGGGTTTGGAACCTACCTGGAGGACATGCTCCTCGATCAATTAGTCTGCGGGGTCAAGGACCTCCACCTGCAAGCGACTTCTCGCAAAAAAGACCTCAACCTCGCACAAGCAGTCGAGGAAGCCTTGGCAGCTGAGCTGGCAACAAACTCAGCCACCGAAATCCAGGGCCCAAGCGCCAAGCTGACATCACTTCCAGTCCACTCCGAGGAGGTGGTAGCAGAGGAACCCATCAGTGATGAAAACAAAGTCCACCGCCTATCCAACGACAGGCGGCCGCAGGTAGGAGCCAAACAAGAAAACATCGGTCCACCCAAGCACATCACCCTGTGCCTAGCCTGTGGGGATCTCATCAGAGGGCCACCTGCAAGTTTAAAGGAGCCACCTGCAATAACTGCCATAAAGGGACACATCGCGAGAGTCTGCCAAGCCCCCAAAGCGCAGCACAAAGGCACCCTCCCTCGCACTCGGGACCACAGAGGCAAGTATTAAACTGTCGCATACGCACCACCTTGCCAAGCACACTTGCCACACTGTTAGTAAAATTTCTCTCTCCGTTTCCCTAGAAGGTAAACCGTGCCGCATGGAGGTTGACACAGGGTCAGCGCTCTCAATTATCTCGTGGAACACCCTTAAGAGGCTCCAACCAAGCCTATCCACTAGCCGGCTCCAGAGATGCCAGTTTGGCCTGAAGGACTACCAGGGGAAGACCATTCCTGTAATCGGCAGAGGCAAGTTTCTTGTCAGTTTTAAAGCTTTTAAAGATCACCTACACCTCTAGTGGTAGTTAACGGCAATCTACCCACCTTATTGGGGCTCGATTGGTTTCCCCATCTCGGCCTAGGGCTAACAGGAGTCCATGCTGTCTCAACCTCAGACACTGACTCCTTATTCGCTGATTACTCAGATGTATTCAGCGAAGAGCTGAGATGTTATAACGGTACCCCCATCTCATTCTCAGTTGACCCCCAAGCAGTCCCAATCAGGCTAAAACCGCGTAGGGTCCCATTTGCTATTCGGCCAAAACTAGATGCAGAATTGGATAAACTATTAAAACAAGGGGTCATTGAGCCAACAGATTTGCCAAGTGGGAGCGCCCATTGTCACACCCCTCAAAAAAGGCGGTAGCCTGAGAATTTGCTCGGACTACAAGGCGACAATCAATAAATTTCTACAAGTTAGCGCTTATCCTGTGCCCGTCATTCAGCACTTATTACACACATTCGAACCAGGCAGCATTTTTGCTAAATTGGACATGTCTCAAGCATATCAGCAGTTCCCTGTAGATAACCAAACAGCGGAACTCAGACAATTGTCACTCACAGGGGTGCCTTCCGATGCAAGCATCTCCAATTTGGCGTAAGTGTTTCCCCTGGTATTTTCAATCCCTCATGGGCCGGATTTTGCAGGGCCTCCCTGGTGTAGTACCCTACTTCGACGACATCTTAGTCTCGGCCAGGGACAGACCCCAACTCTTCCAAGAGTTCGAGCTGTGTTAGAGAGGTTCAGACAGCATGGCCTCAAGTTGAAAAAGAAAAATGTGCCATTGCCACTAGACAGGTGGACTTTCTGGGTTATAAAATTGGCGCCTCTGGCATTCACCCCCTGGAGTCCAAGGTTAAGGCAATCCACGAGGCACCCACTCCAACCTCCAAAACAGAACTACAGGCGTTCTTGGGGCTATTGAACTTTTACGCATCCTTTCTGCCCCATAAAGCATCAGTAGCTGAACCCCTACACAGATTACTGGATAAAAAGTCACCATGGCACTGGGGGCACAAGGAAGACCATGCCTTTAACGCCATCAAATCACTACTCACGTCAGAGGCGGTACTTATTCAATTCGACCCTAACCTCCCTTTAGTACTGGCAGCAGGCGCCTCCCCTTTTGGAATTGGGGCGGTACTAAGTCACAGGCTTCCCAATGGCGCCGAGGCTCCCATCGCCTTTTTCTCAAGGACGCTCTCTGCTACGGAGCGCAATTATAGCCAGATCGATAAGGAAGCCCTAGCAGCTGTTGCAGCCGTGAAAAATTTCACGAATTCCTTTTTGGCCATTTTTCGAGCTGGTCACGGACCACAAACCCCTCCTGGGCCTCCTAGCCGGGGACAAGCAGACCCCTCAAGTCCTCTCCCCTAGGATGACAAGGTGGACTCTCTTCCTAGCAGCCTACTCCTACAGACTGGTACACCACCGGGTAAAACACTGTCCCACGCTGGCGCCCTCAGTCGCTGCCCCTTGCCTGCCCGGCTGAAGACCCTGCTCCTGTCCACGCTATTTTCGAGATCACCCAGTTGGACCTACCCATCACTGCCCTGGACATTGCTGCTAAAACCAAGACAGACCGAACACTCGCCCAGGTGCTCGACTGGGTGAGGAGGGGGTGGCCGGGTGGCAATGTTGATAACAAATTCACACCTTTTAAGACTCGCATGCAGGAATTGTCAAGTCTGCAGGGCTGTCTACTATGGGGCACTCGGTGGTCATCCCGGCCTCACTGCGTACCCGAGTTCTGGAAGCATTGCACGAGGTCATCCTGGCATCGTGAGAATGAAAGCGTTAGCACGCAGCTACGATGTGGTGGCGGGTCTAGAGCGAGGACATTGTCAATTGGGTAAGTTCCTGCAACATTTGCCAGGAATCCCGTCCTGCTCCCCCCGTTGCCACCCCTACTAGATGGGAAAGCGTCAGCGCTCCTTGGTCCAGAATTCACATCGACCTAGCGGGCCCTCTGCATGGGAAGATGTTCCTGGTGGTCGTGGGCGCCTATTCCAAATGGATTGACATAGCACAGCTATCCACGACCACCACACTAGCAATCACCAGCGTGTTAACACGCCTGTTAGATTCACCTTGCGGGCTACCCGACTCCATCGTCTCCGATAATGGCCCACAGTTTGCATCGACTGAGTTCAGCGCCGCTGCCAACCTGGGTATCCGCCACATTTTCACAGCCCCATTTCACCCTGCCAGTAACGGACTGGCTGAAAGGGCCGTCAGGACCACTAAAGAAGCCCTGGCAAGGTTCAACAAGGATGACTGGCGCCACAAACTCTCGCGGTTCCTGATGAGCCAGCACTCAACTCCTTGTTCAGTCACCAATAAGTCCCCAGCTGAGCTCCTGATGGGCAGGCGCCTGAGGACTGTATTGGACAGACTACACCACAATACTGCCCTGACTCTCCCCTCGCTTCCTCATCGGGGGTTAGACATTTTATCTTACAGGAGCCAGTTTTCGCGAGGAACTTCGCTGGAGACCCCTGTGGATCCCGGGCGAGATCGTAGCCATCACCGGGCAGCGGTCGTGTCGGGTCAGACTGGAGGATGGCCGCGTCTGGAGAAGGCACATAGACCAACTGCGCAGACGCCTCAGCACCATCGCCTGAGGGACCCAGAGGCACTAGGCGAGGGAGGCTTCATCCTCAGCCTCACATCCACATCACGCCTGGCGATCAGCTCACACCTACAGCCGGTTCCGAAAGCCCGAACACGGACAGCGGCGCCCAGACAGTTGACCAGCCTGATCCAGCCTTCAGAGAGCACATCCCCAGTGAGCAACCCGGCAGGCCCAGGGCAGGCCCAACCCGAGGGCACACTGGTGACACTTTGCTGACTCTGCCTGCCCAGGCAGACCCCGGACGGACAGACGATGTTCCAGAACTACGCCGTTCCGGGCGCCAACATAAACCTCCTGCCTACCTCAAAGACTATGCATGTTCACAGCTGGGGGAAGGGTGTTATGTCCTGAGAACTCTAGGAGTTCTCACTCAGGTCCACTCACTTTGAGTGGGCGTTCTTTCCCCTTTCCTCATTGGTTGGTTCTCCCCAGCAGCCAGCTATAAAAGCAGGCTTCGGGGTCCAACCAGTTGCTGATTGCTGCGAGCCAGTTCCAGGCGTGACAAGCACGGTCAGCCCTTTATTGCTATAATAAAGTATTGTTGCACTCATGCTCTGGTTCAGCCTCTCATTGCTCAAACATAACATTTTTGATATTTCTGAGGAAGAATGAAATCGTGTGGGCAATGTGATGTTAAAATGAGTAGAAAGGATCTTTTCTTTTCTACCCAATGATCTTCAGGTTTGGAAATCATTTTCAGTTCTAGAAATCACAACTCAGCTGTCATATGTCATGCAACTGAAAGTTCCTGTGCTTACGTGATGCAGCAGAATAATTACACTATACATCTATAATATTGCATTATACATCTACAATAGATTTCTATGCATACAGACAAAGCTTCTTTACTGCACAAGCCTTTGAAATCACAGCTGTTCTGATGCAGACCGAAATCTGTATTTTTGTTGTCACTAATTCCATCTGTCTCAGAGTTTGTTGGCATTTCTAAGATCTTTTGGCAGTGCCTCCAAACTGAATAACAAAGGACTGAAATATGCCAGCACCAAAGATGAGAACAAGAGAGATACTATTATGAAATAACACATATGTTGTTTTGGAGAACATACTAGTATAAAAATACTGTGGATGGATCACCCTGTTAATTTTGTACCATTTTTTTCAGTCTTCTAACTGCACATTCTATTTGACTCAGATGTTTATAAAATGAGTAGAAAATGTCCATGTAGTGATATTTTAGCTTGAAAGAGGGAAACACATTTTAGTCTAGCCAGAAAACAATCATAGCTCCTCTGAAATGTGAATTAGCTTTTCTCAGACCCATTTTACAATTCTTACAATTGCCTTGACATGTATAGCCATTTCAGAAAATCAGATAATATTTCTGAATATAGCAGTTAGTAAAAAGCTGTTATTTTGCTTATCCTGTGGCTATCTTGGGTCAAAGTGAACATGATAATAGCCTTATGATCTGTTGCTTCCAAGAAAATATGCTTAAGAGCATGAGATAGTAGGCCTTTAATAAGGATAGTAGAAAGATTACAAGAGAGAGAAAGACAGAGACAGAGAGAGAGAAAAAAATCCATGTTTTTAGATGTCCTTGTCCATTCGATTATCTTATTAAGTTTGATTGCAGAGTCTCATTCTTCTTCTTTGTTGACTCTTAGGTATTTTTCATCTGAACTTCACATGTTTAATATGTAATGCCAGTAATCATATATCCTGCTTAAAGTGCAAAACGTATCACTGGAGATTGTTCATCTTCATGTCTGTCTAGGAATTCTGCAACCCTTTTCCATTTAAAAAATACAGTATTATTTCTAACTGAAATACACAAAACTATTTAAGGGATACTAAATTGTCACTAAATTAAATGGAAATAAGGTGTCTGAATCCCCAAGGCATTTTGCAAATGCCAGTGAAAATGTTTTTCTTTTTCCCTGTAGAAAATGAAGACTGGCACATATGTTACCACAATAATTGAACCAGCTCCTGATGAAATCAGAATGAAGCTCTGAGTAAGATTTATGTGGTGATTCTTCACTAACTTTACTTTTCCAATGCTGTAGCATTGTTGGAAACCACTAGCATTAATGGAGAGGACAACGTAGAAGACTGCTTTGTTTTGAGTGTCTTACTGATAGGAAGCAATGCATTCGCCCCCCACCCCCCCACCCCATTTTATACAGTAAGAGCAAACTGACTGCCTTAAGAGGTCCTCAATTTCCAGGCTGCAGCCCACTACATGAGCTGTCCAGAACCGGGCCAACCAAAGTGATGCACAAGCACAGGCATGCATGCATTCCCACTTGTGTGAGCAGTGAGTTAGTACATGCTAGTACATGCCTCCATGCTGCATTTGTGCAAGTGGGGGGCACATAGATCTCCCTCTCATACAAATGGAGTGGCACACATACTTGCCCACATGGAACCATCTTCACTCCTCAGTCTGCAAAGCTGGAAAGGTTGGGGAAGTCTGCCTTAATCTACTAAATTCTGGCTGAATGAAATAAGTAAGAATTCATCTTTCCCAAATATCATTTAAGATTCTTGTCCAAGATGGACTTGATTAGCAGTATTGGGAATGGTAATCATAGTTTATAGCAGGAATGGAGAATCTGTGCCCTTCCAAATGTTGCTGGTTTATGTCAAATATGGAATGAGAACATCTTTCAGACCCTTTGGAAATCCTATCCCAGAGCAAAGGATACAACAAGGAAAATTTTCTTGTCTACCCTTCTTGTACCTGCACAGAAAAAGCCAACAATGCTTTTCCATACTGTAGGCATTCCTCTGTTCAAAATTTGGAGAGGGGAGAAAGGAGTCAAAACAGGCAGAGACACATTGTGAGCAATTTTTCAATGTACTTTGCGGACAAACTCAATCATATTTGCCTTGATTTTTGACTAATAATGGGGCAAGGCATAGAATGTAACCATAGCAACTGCTTGTCAGGTTTATATGAGTTCTTTTCTTTTTTGTAGATCTCAAGGACATGAATGTGCATATGGAGAGAGGACAACTATCAGTTTCTGGCTTGATCCTAGCTCATTAAACCCAAATCTTATCAAACTAGAATTGTGAGGATTGGAATAAAAAAGAGGAAATGAAACGCTTGCAATTGGATACAATTGTTTGTTAAATAATAATCAGATGCAGCCAAGTCAGCGTAAGAAATGGACCACAAGAGTCTGTTAAAAAAGAATTGGAAAAAGAATGTCAGGGTGTGGGTTCAGGTTTGCATACTAGATATTTAGCTTTTGTAGAAGGTGATCCTCATCTTTCTTACAGTTTTGCAGTAAAAATTTCTGATGCACTCAAGTCAAAACTTTAACTTTTTATGAGAACAATAGCAGGACCAATAAGGACTGGTAAAGTGAGGTGATTAATGCCTTCTTGGTTATGTCCTCCATGTTTCAATAAAACTTCACTGAAAAAGCTGTCCATCCAGCTATAAGATAATTTTCATTATATCCTAGTCTGAAATATTCTCCTCTTGATTAAGATGATTAAGAAATCATCTTAATGGCATTTATCTCCAGATTCATTGGCACAAAACTGCTTTCATAGACCATTTCAATCTGTGTTATATCTAGTACCAAGACTATTTTAGTCACCAATATGCCCAAAACCAGGGGTGGGATTCAAATTCCTTAAAAACTGGTTCTGTGGGTGTGGCCTAATTTGTGAATGTGGCTTTGTGGTCTTATGAATGGGTGGGCATGGCTTGCTGACTGGGCATGGCTTGGTGGTCACATGACTGGCTGGGCATGGCTTGGATGTAAATATTTATGTAAATATTGATTTTTTTTATAAAAAAGAGCAATTTTTACCCAAAATCAGGCAAAGCAAGCAGGCAGATTGAGTTGCTTGCAGAATCACAGATTCACTCACAGATCTACCATTCTGCAATCTGCTGCCTGACTCTGCACTGAAAAATACAAGCTTCAGTCCTAACGAAGGTTCAGCTCTGCCCTCAGGCCATTTCTCCCCTCTCCTCGAATACTACCCCTGACTGGGCCTCAGGGAAGCCTCCTGGGTGAAGGCAAAGCAGTACAACGGTGATTTAGATTAGCTAGAAAGCAAGAAATCTGATAATTCCTGGTTTCTAGATAATCTAAATCTCCTGGAACAGCTAATCATTGGGGGAGGGGGGAAGGAGAAAATAGCAACTTATCAAAAATTAGGTGAAGGCACAATGTAGGCAATGCAAGATGGTGCACATGTCAGGTGAGGAGTGACTGGGTAGGTTGGGGAGGAGCAGGTGGGGAGGGAAGGGGTCAGCCAGTGGCATGATTTGCTGGTTCTCCAAACTGCACAGAATCGTAACAACCGGTCCAGACCAGTAGAATCCCACCCCTGCCTGAAACTAGATGAGGAGCTTCTTAGTTCTAATGAGACTTTTGTCTCAACATATGCCCACACAAAAATCATCACAATGATGTAAACCCCAATTATAACTTCAAAAAGGGCAACTATGATCTTATAGAAAATGATCTCTCATCCCTTGATTGGCAATCTCTATTCACTGGGTGCAATACTGTTGAAGACCATTACAACATATTTTTACTTGAAGTCAAAAGAGTCATCAAACTATATGTACCAATAATAACTCCCAAAACAAACAAACAACAAATTACCCATAACAATAAGGAAACTTCAATCCAAAAAGAGATCACTCTGGTGGAAAAACAAATCTGGTCACGTTGCCAACTTCAAAAGTTGATACAAAAATTTATGCCACCAGATAAAGACTGAATGCACCAATTATCACATCAAACAAGAGGAAAACCTTCTATGCACCAATTCCACCCGTGCTTTTTACAATTTTGTAAACAACAAACTAAAAGACTCAAGGTCCATCCCACCCCTGATAGGATTTAATGGTAAAGACTGCCACAATGACACCATTAAAGCGAACATTCTTTGGCTCAGTATTTGTAAACAGCAATGGATCATGTCCAGTATTTCCTAGCTGAACCACAGAAAACTACAATGATCTAATACATATCGATTTTACAAAAGACAATGTTGAAAAGGCACAATGCAATCTAAAACCATCTCTATCTATTGGACCGGACGGAATATGTGCCTACTTCTTTAAAAAGCTATCCACTGCCATAGCAGAACCTCTAAACATAATCTTTGAAAAATCTTTCAGGACCAGCTCCTTGCCTAACCTATGGTCACAAGCCATGGTCATCCCCATCTTCAAAAAGGGAAACCCCAGCCTAGTTGAAAATTACAGACCAATCTCCTTATACTGTGTCACCTCTAAAGTCATGGAATCAATTATTATCCTCCACTTAGAAACAAACAACCTACTCTCTAATAAACAATTTGGTTTCAGAAGAAAACTATCATGTAATCTGCAACTCTTTCACTGCAAAAACATATGGACTACACAACTCGATCAGGGCAAAGCAATAGACACAATCTACATAGACTTCTGTAAAGCCTTTGATTCAGTGGTACATGACAAACTACTCCTAAAGCTAAAATCTTATGGTATCTCTGGACAACTGCATAACTGGATAGAAGCATTCCTATCAAACAGACAACAAATGGTCAAAATTGGGAGTGTCCTATCAAATTCTGTACCTGTCAACAGTGGTGTCCCCCAAGGCAGTGTTCTAGGACCAACTCTCTTCATACTCTACATAAATGACCTCTGTGATCATATCAAGAGCAACTGTGTTCTCTTCATTGATTATGTAAAGCTATTCAACACCAATACTGCTACCCTTCAAAAAGATCTTGACTATGTATCAGAATGGTCAAACAAATGGCAACTTCAAATTTCAATATATAAATACTATGTCTTACATATTGGCAAAAAAAAATCAGAAAATAAAATACAAGCTGAATAGTCAAGACCTTGTTGATGATCCAAATTCTGTAAAGGACCTTGGAATACTCATTTCTAATAATCTAAGTGCTAGAGACCACTGTAACTATATAGCCAAAAAGACATTAAGAGTTGTTAACCTAATCCTATGTAGCTTTTTCTCTGGTAATATTACACTACTAACTAGAGCATACAAAACATTTGCTAGACCAATACTCGAATACAGCTCACCAGTCTGGAACCCACATTACGTATCTGATATTAGCACAGTTGAGAAAGTCCAGAAATATTTCATAAGAAGAGTTCTCTACTCCTACTTGTTGTAGAACACCTTATGCCACCAGACTAGAAACTCTAGACCTAGAAAACCTACAACTATGCCACCTCCAGTCCGATCTAAATATAGTATATAAAATCATTGCAATGTCCTACCTGTCAATGAATACTTTAGCTTCAATCATAACAATACAAGACCACACAATAGATACAAACTCAAGATTAACCGAACCAAACTTGACTGCAGAAAATGCGACTTCAACAACAGAGTGATCAATGTTGGAATACTCTACCTGACTCTGTGGTTTCTTCCCCAAACCCCAAAAACTTTAATCTTAGACTGTCTACTGTTGACCTCACCCCCTTCCTAAGAGGCCTGTAGGGGGCACGCATAAGTGCACTAACATGCCTACCATCCCTGTCCTATTGTTTCTTTTTATTTTTCCTATAAGTATCTTTCTCATGTATTCAAAACTATGTTTATTCTTATACCTGTATCTCGTAAGTGATTGACAAATCAAATAAATACTAAAAATACTAAATAGAATCAGACATAATAAATGACCCTATGTGCACATATGACAAAATGTTCTGTGTTCTCTTTTTAAAAATGTTACCTTCATGTTGTTTGATGCCTATTTGGCCTTCTCTGCTAAAATCATTGCAATCACATGTCAGAATGACAAACTAAGTATTTTGATACCAGTTCCAACCTGTACTTAATTGATATAAAGGTATTCATTCTATCATCTGCCTCCTTGCTTTCCCTTCCTCCTTTCTAGCACATATTCATGGGTACAATGCCAACTCTGCCACTGAAATGATGTTGTATTGACATTAAAAAATATTTCCTTACGAGAAAACTCCACTATTATGAAGGATCAATAGGAATTATCCAGAAAATTAAAGGAATATTAATCAGATTTTCTACCGCTTTGACTTTGTTTAAAAGATCAATTGGATCTGACTAAAGAATCAGGCAGTTCAATATCAGGCTTCTACATTGGTCAACTCAATGTTTCCCAAAGTTCAAAAACTCAGGGTGTCTAAGAAGCTGATCTTTTCCTCCTTCTGGATATGGAAAGCTCTAACTTTTTGCCACTATTGCACTATCCAGCAGTTCTTAACTAAACCATGTCATGTTTGAAAGTGAATAAATAATTAGCAATTACTGATACCCTTATGTTTATACTAAAACACCTAAATTTTGTGTCGCCTCAGAGTAAAGAAATGCTGCAGTCAGTATCATTTCTGCCTTGGTTTTCTTCTATCTGTACAAGTGTGCAATGTAAAGAATAGTGTGTCTTCTTGCTTCCTAATCTCCTGACAAGACATCTTCTCTTTTACATTTCCCTTTGGCTTTTCCAAATCTGAACTGCAAAAGATATGGATGATTTGGCTAGTTACCTGCAGCATGCTGTATTTCTTGCTGTTCAGATTTTTATAAGTGACTTCTGGGTATCTTACTTCAAAGATGCATGTGGATATATTTTGTTTTTTGCAAAAACTTTTTTACGTTTGTTACTTACTTTGATGATTCCATTCATTTTATGAATACTATTCTCATTCAGCCTCTTGAATTACTTTGTATAAATAGTCTCTGCATTGTGTTTATATCTTTTAATCTGGATTATTGTCTGGCTTCTACAACTTTAATAAGGTTCATTGCATTATAGTCATTTGTTTAGTTTGGTTATATCACCATAGAAGTTCATTTTATCTTACCGTAGAAGAAGCATGGCAAATTGTATAAACCTCAGTTTTCCCTCTGTCCTTAACCAAGAGGCACTCCCACTTTAATGTTCTATAAAAACTTATGTATTAGCCTTCTAATAACTCCTTAAAAATATAATTTGGATATGAGCATCTAAAGGCTAACATAGCATTGAGAAGCTACCCAGTAAAAGAGAGAATAGTGGGTTACCATTTCATTTGAGAGAAATAGAATTTAAGACTAGTTTGAATTATACACTAGGAGCAGTTAGAAACGGGCTGAGTAATTCATGGTTCAGCCTGCTGTAAGAATACAATCATTGTCTTAGTGTAATGTGGAAACTAAGCAATATTGTAAAACCAGCAATTTGTTTGGGTATAGCATGGTATATAAATAAAGCAATTATATTTTATTAACCCAGTTTAAAGTTAATTGTATTATGGGACCCAAGCTACAGATTTTAGTAACAGTCCCTACTTTTCGTATTTGGTGAATCTTGGCTTGAAAGAAAAATAGATCTGCACTTTATTTCAGAAAGATTAAAGTAAAATGTTGTGCTATTTTCTGCCAATGTTTTATGTTGTCTTCCTTTACATAAATTATATCCTGACCCATATAGACAATTTATCCTGTTTACACAGATTATATTGCCAATATTCTAATTATGCATGCCAAAAGTGGATGTAGATAGTAATTTAGAAGTACCTCCAATCTTGATTCCATGGAAAACCTCCTGGGTTCTCTTGTCACGCTAAATGTACTTTTCCAATTGAGTGTACAAAACAAATGTTGCAGTACAAGTTTGTGTGTAGAAGATAAAAGCCCTTGAGCCCAGAGAAAATGTCCCATTTTATAAGCAAATTTGTGTTGCACTTTGCTTCCACATATTTATAGATGAGAACCTGTGTAAGAAAACATATATCTGAAAAGAAAAACATAATTGGAACAAGGTGGCTAAGATTAATTTATGTTATCAGAGGTGGTTACTAAAGCAGTAAATCACTGCTGGACACGAGCATTTATCCATATTTCCATATTAATACACAGATGTCACCAGGTTTTATACATAATAATCAGATAACTGGCATCTCAACATAAACCTATGGACTTCTTTTCCAACTATCTTTAGGAAAGAAAAGGGTGTTTCATTCTGAAAGATCCATATAACAGCATTTACTATTCACCTTGTAGGGTTACATAGAATTAGAATTAGAAGAATTAAAACTTTATTGTCATTGTACAAGTACAACGAAACTGTGGATGCACTCCAGCAACTGTTCGCAATACAATAAAACTAAAGCACTTAAAAATGAAGATAAGAAAAATAGAGTACCCACATCTCCATTTGCAATTTGAGAGTACAATATCTACGAATATACACAAAATATACATCCAACACTGACTGTAATGCTTAGCCGAGTATAATACACAAGAAATGGATTGCACTGTAATATGTTATTATACATCTGAATGGGGTATTGAAAGTTCACATCTTTTCACATCTTAATAAGGTAGTGACTTCATGTTTATTTGCAGTTCGGATGGCCCAGCGAAGAAACTATTTGTTAGTCTAGTGGTGTGGGATTTTATTGACCTAAAACGCTGTCCAGACTGCTGCAGGTCAAAAAGATAAGGGTCAAAAAGATAAGATTGCCAGGGTGTGAGGGGTCTTCTATGATGGCCTTGATTCTGCTTTAGCAGCGGGGACCTCGCTAAGATTTCCAGGGAGGGCAAAGGGCAACCAATGATCTTTTGAGCTGTGTTTATCACCCTCTACAGTTTTCCGTCCTCAACTGTGGAGCCTTCATACCACACACCCAGACAATATGTCAGAGTGCTCTCCACAGAGGCTTTATAGAAAGCCAGCAACAGCTTCTTATCCAGATTGTTCTTCCTGAGAACCTTCAGGAAGTGCAGCCATTGCTAAGCCTTGGTATTAGGGCATCAAGAGATATCAGCTGAAATATGGATGCCAAGGAATCTGATCATAGGGACAATTTCCACTCATTCTCCATTGATGACGAGTGAGGTGTGGTCCTGTCCATGTTTCCTGAAGTCCATAAACAGTTCTTTGGTTTTATGGACATTCAGTGATAGATTGTTCTGTGAACACCAGATAGACAGGTTCTCTACTTCTGCCCCATATGCCGTCTCATCCTCTCTGGAGATGAGACCAATCACGGTCGTGTCATCCGCAAACTTTATGGTGGTGTTTTGTTTGTTGCGTGGCTTGGTGAGCAGTCAAAGGTGTACAAGGCATATAGCAGGGGGTTCAAGACACAACCCTGGGGGGAACCAGTACTGAGTGTAATAGTAGAAGAAAGGTGGGGGCCAAGTCTAACAGTCTCTGATCTGTTTGTCAGAAAGTTCTTAATCCAGGAGCACTTGGGGCTGGGAACCTGCAGATTATATAGTTTGGTAACTAGTATATGTGGGATGATAGTGTTAAACGCAGAGCTGTAGTCCACAAAGAGCATTCTCACATAGCTCTGTTTGTTCTCCAGATGACTCAGTGCTGTAGATTAGTTTGCTCTATAAGCAAACTGTTGTTGATCAAAAGAGGGTGGGAGGCAGTCTCTGATGTGCTGTGAAACTAGTCACTCAAAAACCTTCATAATGGAGCTTGTTAACGCTATGGGCCTATAGTCATTGAGAGTGTTTATATTTTTTTGAGGGGGGCGGAAACGGGGATGATGGTTGCAGCCTTCAGGCATTTTGGGATGATGGCATGTGTTAAAGATAGATTGAACAGCTCTGTAAGTATTTCTGCCAACTGGTCAGCACATGCTTTAACTACTGCACCAGAAATGCCATCAGGTCCAGCAGGTTTCCTGAGATTTACTGCTGTCAGTGTTTTTCTCACCTCATGCACCTGAAGAGAAAGAGGTGCAGCACTGTGGTCCTCATGAGGCAGTATGTCCAGTTTCTTGGTGGTCTCAAAACATGCGAAAAAGCTGTTTAGCTCCTCTGCCAGAATGCTATTGCTCTCGTTTGTTGGGCACTGGCCTTTATAGTTGGTGAGGGCCTGTATCCCCCTCCACATCTGCTGTGGGTCACTGTCAGTAAAGTGGCCCTCGACCTTCCTCCTATACATCTCCTTAGCATGTTTGATGCCCCTTCTCAGCTCAGCTCTGGCAGTGCTGTACTGTGAGGTGTCACCTGCTCTAAAAGCCAGGTCACGGGCCCTGATCAGAGTCTGGACTTCGCTGGTCATCCAGGCTTTCCTGTTTGGGAAGATCCGTATGCGTTTGTCCACAGTGACATTTTCTACACAGGTCTTCATGTAGAAAAGCACAGTCTCTGTGTATAACTTGAAGTCCTGTTGTTTGAAGATGCTCCAATCTGTGTGGGCAAAACAGTCCTGAAGCTGGGAGAGGGCATTTCCAGGCAAGATCTAATAGTTTGACTGCTAGGTTTTGTTCTCTTCCTAAAGGGAGTGTAGGCTGGTATTAAAAGCAGGGTGAAATGGTCCTAAGTGGGAAAGAGGTTTTGCTCTATAAGCATGCTTAATATTTGAATACACATGATCAAGTGTATTTTTTTTTCCCCTGGTTGGGCACTTAACATGTTGTAAAGTTTGGGGAGCACAGTTTTTAGGCATGCTGTTGAAATCCCCAGCAGTGATTTGAACGCCCTCAGGATGAGTTCTCTGTTGCGTGGTAATTATGTCTTGAAGGTGACTGAGTGCCATGCTAACATTAGCATCTTGAGGTAAATATACAGCAGTGATGGTAACTACTGTTAGCTCCCGTGGCAGATAAAACAGTCTACACTGAACAGTCATGGCCTCTAAATCTGGTGAGCAATGGCTGTTTGTTATTTTGCTGTTTGTGCACCAATCTTTACATACATAAATAATTAGGCCCCCTCCCTTTCTCTTACCAGAGGCTATATTGCGATCTTGATGGTGCAAGGTCTGGTCCGCTAGCTCCATTGTAGCATCAGGGATTTGTGGGTGCAGTCAGAATTCTGTGATGATTAGCAGACAGCACTCACGAATTGTGTGATTGTGGGAGATCTGCAGCTGTAGATCATCCACTTTGTTTACAAGGTATCTGGAGTTTGTGAGGAACATATATGGTAATGGAGGTTTCTGCGGTCTCTTCCTCAATTGAGTTAGCAGACCCGCTCGGCATCCCTGCTTCTGTTTTCTCTCCCTATACCATCTTCAAAGCTTGCTCAATCCACGGAGCTCCCGGAGATCTTGCTAGCTCCAATGGGATATTGTGGAATTCTGTATAGGCATAGGTGACTTCAGTTTTGAGTTGCTGTCCTATACTTATCAGGTTTTCTCGACAGTATGTTAGTCCAGTGCAGGATGGAGTAAAATGCAGGAACAAAAAGAAGTAAAAACACACAAAAAAAGAACAGACGTCAGGAGCATTGAGCCACTGTGACCATGCGTGCTGCCATCTTGTGGCCAAGAAAGTCCACAGTGTTCATATATTTTGTGTATTGTATAGTTGAAGCTCTGCAATTCAGAATCTATTATGTAAAAATACAATTTATTTAACATTGGGGATACTGGGACCGGGCTTCATTTATATAGATTAGCTATATTTTTGAAACAATGCAATAATGAAAGCAAGTTTTGGTCTAGTGGTTAATGAGCCAAGCTAGAAGTTAGCCATGAAAACCAACTGAATTACCTTGAGCCAGTCAATCTTAGTACAACTTACCTCATAGGGTTGGGGTTGCAGGAAAAATAAGAGGAAAATATGTGTTGGATATACTCGCCATCATAAGTTATTTATAAAAATAATAAAGGTGGGATACAAATAAATAAGGTGATGAGAATTTAACGAGACAATATTTTATTTATTTATTTATTTATAATATTAAAATGTATTTTAGACCCATGTCCCTCCTGGCTTGTGAAAGATTCCCAGGAGATGACAGGTGGGTGGACTCTAGCAGTGATTAATGCTTCTCTACAGGAGGGGATGGTGCCCCAGCACTGTAAGGAGGCTGTGGTCTGCCCTCTTCTTAAGAAGCCATCGCTGGACTCCACCTGGTTGGATAATTTCCAACCTGTCTCCAATCTTCCCTTTTGGGGGAAGGTTGTTGAAAAGGTGATCGCACAGCAGCTCCAGAGGTTTCTGGATGAAATAGATTATCTCGACCCCTACCAGTCAGAATTCAGGTCTGGATTTGGGACAGAAACAGCATTGGTTGCACTTTTGGATGGTCTCTGGTGGCAGCGGGATGGGGATAGTGCATTCATCCTTGCTCTACTTGACCTTTTGGCAGCTTTTGATACCATTGACCATGGGATTCTCCTGGGACGGCTTCAGGGGATGGGAGTGGGAGGCCTTGTGCTGTCTTAGTTCACTTCCTTCCTCTGTGGCCACTCTCAGTGTTGATAGGAGGGGAGAGATCCAACCCTCGCCCACTGCTTTATGGGCTTCCGCAGGGTTCAGTACTCTCTCCACTCCTGTTCAACATTTATATGAAACTGCTAGGTGAGATCATCCGTCACCATGGACACCAAGTACCACCAATATGCTGATGATACTCAGCTGTATGTCTCAGCCCATGGTGAGTTAAGTATTGCTATGTCCTCCCTCTCTCAATACCTGAAGGCTGTTAGGAGCTGGATGGAGAGCAACGGGTTGAAACTAAACCCATGCAAGACCAAATGGCTCTGGGTCTGGGGTTCTTTGGTTCAAGGAGAATTACCACCTTTAGTCTTGGATAGGGTGGCATTACCCCAAACAGAAACTGTGCGTAATCTTGGGGTTCTCCTGGACTCATGACTCCTGTTTGAAGAGCAGTTGGCAGTCATGGCCAGGAGGGCCTTTGCGCAACTGCAGGATCAGCAGTCCCTACTTTCCTGGATCAGCGGTCCCTACTCACAGTCACTCATGACCTGGTCACTTCATGACTTGATTATTGCAACGTGCTCTAAATGGCTGCCCTTGAAGAGCATATGGAAGCTCCAGTTGGTGCAAAATGCAGCGGCCCACATGGTTTATGCAGACACCAGTATGCACATGTATCACCTCTCCTGCAGGAGCTGCATTGGCTGCCAATTTGCTTCCGGGTGCAATTCAAGGTACTGGTTGTCACCTTTAAAGCCCTTCATGGCTTGGGTCTGGGTTATCTGAGGAAACATCTCTTGCCAGTGACATCTACCTGACCGATTAGAGCGAGGAGGCAGGGAATGCTGCGGGTCCCACCCCTGAGGGAGATACACCTGGTGGGACCTAGAAGAAGGGCCTTCTCTGTGGTGGCTTCATCTCTCTGGAACATCATTCCCCCAGAGATTAGAATGGCCCCTGCATTAATACTATCCAAAAGGCACTGAAGACCTGGTTTTGTCAGCGGGTCTGGGGAACCCAGAAAGGGATGGAACCCATCAAATGGCTAGTGTGACCCATTGTCATTGGGGTGGGAGGGTGGGAGTTGGTTTTTGTTTTTGTTTTGTTTTCCCAAATTTTGTTCTATTGTACTTTACTAATTTATTTGATTTTTTTGTTAGTTCTTATTGTTTTTATTTTTATTTTTTGTTTTAAATATGATTTTACATTATGTAAGCCACCCTGAGTCACCATGGGTGAATCAAATAATTAAATTATCAATATATCAAAATATTTTACAATTGAAAAACTGAAAGAGGGATGAAAAGTGAGGCAAAATTCAACATTCTGTTCATTTAAAAAATATAAAAATTTTTATTACAATTTTCCCCTAGGCAAAGAGCACTTTTCTGGAAATCAGTTTTTCAAAGGTATTGCTGTAAAAGCTATTCTGCAATGCTGCATAATGCCCTGGAATGAATGAAATGAAATATGGGTAAATAGTCAGGTTTTAATATAGTTGTTACTGTTTTCAGAGGCAGACATAGAGTTATCACAAAAGACATGATGGTAGTCAGTCATCCCTCTATGCGTCATACATGAAATGCATATAAAAAGGGGAGAGGCTTTGTTCCCCCAGATCAAGCTTCCAACCTGATTTTTTTATCCTTGGCTGTTCTACCCATTTGCAGGAATGAAGGAAATCCTTCCTCCTTCCTTCCTTCCTTCCTTCCTTCCTTCCTTCCTTCCTTCCTTCTTTCTTTCCTTCCTTCCTTCCTTCCTTCCTTCCTTCCTTCCTTCCTTCCTTCCTTCCTTCCCTCCTTCCTTCCTTCCTCCCTCCCTCCCTCCCTCCCTCCCTCCCTCCCTGTTATAGTTCGAGAAAAAGGGGAGGCCACACCAGAGCATATCAATAACACGCTTTATTCAGGGAATAAAGGGGGCTGTCGCGTCTGCATGCTAACAAGCAGACCTTCCAGCGAACAGCGACTGGCTCGACCTAGCAGCCGGCTTTTATAGCCGGCTGTCGAAGGGAGCCAGCCAATGGGGGCTGCAAACGCCCCCGCAGGATGAACGAACCTGATAGGGAACTTGTGTCAGTCCCGAGGACATAACACCCCTTCCCCCTAGATACGAACACGAATAGTCCTTTAAGTAAGCGGGTGGTTTGTGTGAGCGCCCCGACCGGCACAATTCTGGTGATGCGCAAAGTGGCATAGAGTTGTGGGAGTCAGAAACTGGCCTTGCCGGACAACAGGGTCGATCTGGGGTCCGGTCTGGAGTCTGGGAGTGGTCACAGTCCTCGGGTTGGATTGTTAAATTGTCATTGTCACGCAACCAGGTGGTGTCGTCAGGTGGTATGGCTGATGACTCTGTAGGACGGTCCCGGTCTACTGTCCGTTCCCTTGACTCGGCTGGTGGAGACTGGTCACTCTGGAGGTCCCAGCTAGGATTCGGGTGCGGCGATTGGAGAGTCACTGGAGTCCCTGGGTCAGCGTTGGCATGTTCGCCCTGGCGACTTCTTATCTGGTCCAGATGCCTCCGCCAGATACGCCCGTCCCCCAACTGGATGCGGTATGACCTTGGACCGGTGATGGCCACGATCTCCCCAGGTACCCACAGGGGATCGCCTGCGTAGTTCCTGACAAAACTTGGTCCTGTAATACAAAACTCCTGACCCTAGTGTTAGAACCAATTGGTGTGTCTGGGCAATAGTGGGGATGCAGTCTATCTAGCACTGTCCTTAGACATCTGCCCATCAGTAATTCGGCTGGGGACTTGTTTGTGACAGTACATGGGGTCGAGTGTTGGCTTAAAAGAAAGCGAGAGAGTCTGGAGTGCCAGTCGTCTTGAGTGAATCTTGCCAACGCCTCTTTTGCTGACCTAACGGCTCTCTCCGCCAACCCATTGCTAGTGGGATGAAAAGGGGCCGTTAGGATATGCCGGATGCCCAGGTTGGTGGCATACCGGCTGAATTCTGTGGACGTAAATTGAGGGCCATTGTCTGAGACTATGGTGTCAGGCAGACCGTGTGTAACAAATAAGCGGGTCAGAGCCTGGGCAATTGCTCGGGTGGTGGTTGTGGGTAGGAGAGCCACATCGATCCATTTGGAGAACGAATCCACGACCACCAGGAAGGTCTTGCCGTGGAAGGGCCCGGCCAAGTCAATGTGCAACCGTGACCACGGTGCGTTGGCACTTTCCCATTTGGTTGGGGTGGTGATCAGTGGTGCTGGCCTGGATTCTTGACAGGGGCGGCAGGAGCTTACCCATTTCGTGATCTCGTCGTCCATGCCCGGCCACCAGACGTAACTCCGAGCCAACGCTTTCATCCGGACGATGCCAGGGTGCCCCTCGTGTAACGCCTTCAGGACGGGTGTGCGCAGCGGTTTTGGAATGACAACTCTGGTCCCCCATAACAGGCAGCCCTGTAAACTGGAAAGTTCTTGCTGGCGGGTTTTAAACGGTGAGAATTCAGTTGAGAGATTACTGCCCGGACACCCCCTCCGTACCCAGTCCAGAACCTGGGCGATAAGTTTATCTTTTTTGGAGTGGAGGGCGATGTCGCCAGCGGTGACTGGGATGTCGAACTCACTGGCATTGAAAATGGCATGGACCGGGGCTGGGTCCTCCACGGGTGCTGGCAACGGGCAGCAGCTGAGGGCGTCGGCGTGGCTGAGGTTTTTTCCTGGGCGGTGAACCAGTTTGTACGAGTAAGCCGCCAGGAATAGGGTCCACCTAGTCATCCTGGGGGACAAGACTTGCGGTGTTTGTTTTTCTCCTGAGAAGAGCCCCAACAGTGGTTTGTGATCTGTGACAAGTTCGAAGTTGTGACCAAAAAGAAATTCATGGAATTTTTTGACCGCAGCAACGGCGGCTAGGGCCTCTTTGTCAATTTGGCTATAATTACACTCGGTTGTTGACAAGGTTCTAGAAAAGAATGCGATTGGCGCTTCGGAGCCGTTGGGAAGTCTGTGGCTTAAGACAGCCCTAATCCCGAAAGGTGAGGCATCTGCAGCTAAGACTAGAGGAAGGTGCTGGTCAAATTGTATTAGGACAGCGTCCGAAGTGAGTAGCGATTTGACTGCCTTAAAGGCGTATTCCTCTTTGGGTCCCCAATGCCATGGAGTGTTTTTGTCTAGAAGTCTATGCAACGGTTCAGCTACTGACGCTTTGTGGGGTAGGAACGACGCATAGAAGTTTAGCAAACCCAGGAAAGCTTGTAATTCTAACTTGGAAGACGGAGTGGGTGCCTCGTGAATGGCTTTGACTTTAGACTCCACCGGGTGGATGCCAGAGACGTCTATTTTATACCCAAGAAAGTCCACCTGCCTAGTGGCGATGGCACACTTCTCCCTTTTTAGTTTGAGGCCATGCTGCCTGAACCTATCCAATACCGCTCTGACTCTGAGAAAAAGTTGGGGCCTGTCGCTGGCTGAAATCAAAATGTCATCAAAGTACGGAACTACGCCAGGGAGGCCTTGCAGTATCCGTTCCATTAATGACTGGAAGATTCCTGGGGCGACGCTAACACCAAATTGGAGGCGCTTGCATCAAAATGCCCCTCTGTGGGTGACAATAGTTTGTAATTCGGCCGTTTGGTTATCCACAGGAAATTGCTGATAAGCCTGTGACATATCCAATTTGGCGAATATGGTTCCCGGCTCAAATGTGTGTAGTAAGTGTTGGATTACTGGGACTGGGTATGCGCTAGTCTGTAGATAGCGGTTAATTGTGGTTTTATAGTCAGAACACATTCTGATACTACCATCTTTTTTAAGGGGTGTGACAATTGGAGTCTCCCATTTAGCAAAATCCGTGGGCTCGATCACCCCTTGTTGGAGCAATTTGTCCAGTTCTGCATCCAGCTTAGCGCGCAGAGCAAATATTACTCTGCGCGGTTTTAAACGGATGGGAACTGCTTGGGGGTCCACCGAAAAGGAAATGGGCGTACCGTTATAACAACCCAATTCATTGCTGAACACATCAGCATAGTCTGAAAATAGTGAGTCGATATCGGAAGGTGAGACAGCATGTACTCCCGTTAAGCTAAGGCCGAGATAGGGGAACCAATCCAACCCCAAAAGGCTAGGGAGGGCACCATCTACCACCACTAAAGGCAGATGGCCTTTAAAGGATTTGAATCTAACGAGGAACTTGCCTGTTCCGAGTACTGGAATATTCTTCCCTTGATAATCCCTCAAGGTGAGACGACTCTTCTGGAGTTGCTTCCTGGACAGGCTGGGTCGTATTTTCTTAAGTGTGCTCCATGAGATGATCGAGAGCGCTGACCCAGTATCGACTTCCATAAGACAGGGTTTACCTTCTAAATGAATAGAGAGGGTAATTTTATTAGGTGTCAAAAAAGTGTGGTTAGCTTGGTAGCACGTATAACAATTTTCTACTTGCCTGGGTGGCCCCGGAGGGGAGTAAGGGGACGATGACTTTTGTGGAGCCGCGTGCGTTGCCTGGCAGGCCCTGGCGATGTGGCCTTTCTTGTCGCAATTGTTGCAGGTGGCGTTCCTGAACCTGCAAGTTGTTCTGGCATGGGACCCCCCGCAGGAGAGGCACAACAGGATGTGTTTAGGCACGTTGCCGTTTTTAGGCCTAGCTCCTACCTGTGGCTGCTTGAAGGGTTTGAGGCAATGCACTTCTAAGTGTTCGGTGGGGTCTTCTTTGCTCACTGCTTCCTCGGAATGAACAGTGACCGGACTGGGTTTGGCTGCGCTTCCTTGTATTTCAGCGGCCGACTGGGTCGCTAGTTCTGCGGCCAAGGCTTCCTCGATTGCCTGGGTGAGGTTGAGATCTTTTCTGGCCAGCAACCGCCTCTGTAACCTTACATCTCTGACTCCACAGACGAGTTGATCCAGGAGCATGTCGTCTAGGTAATTTTTAAATTCGCAGTGGAGAGCTGCGGTTCTCAGGGCGGCCATATACTGATTGATAGATTCCCCATCTGTTTGTTTCCTCATACGAAAGGCAAAACGTTTCGCTATCTGCGATGGCTTTGGGGAATAATGGTTGGAGAGTGTCTCCAACAGCTCGGACCAAGGGACGTTCTTTAATTCTCTTGGGGCGAGTAGCGCTGTGGCGTGTCGAATACTGTGGCCCGCAGTAACTCAGGAAGTACGATTTCTTCCTGTTCTCTGTAGCGTCGGCCAGACCGATGGCATCAAGGTAGTGATTGAAGCGGTTTCTGTAAGAGTCCCACTTGTCTTCATCTGGCTTAAATGGTGGAAATGCCGGATTTGAATTCATATTGGGTGTTCAGCCTGTTGGTAGACTGACCAATCTCACTGGGAATACAAGGCCCTGATAGGTGTGGCAACTGCAGCTCGCAGTGCTGCTTCAGCTCTTAGAGGATCTCTCTGGGTTACACAGTCTATGTGGCTATGGCTGTAGCGCCGTAACTGACTTCAGTTTGAATTTCGCGCCCTTACAAGGGCGTAGGCGGCTATAGCTGTAGCGTTGTGCTGACAGCTATTCAAATTGCGTGCCTAATGTGTTCTGGCGGCTGTGAGCGCAGCGCCGAAGTTTCGCTAACAACAGAATCCGAACAGCAGCGTTTGAATTCTGTGCTCTAATGCTGGGCGGCTGAGGTTCTCAGTGCCCTACTTCTCACGTAGCTTTTTTAACTGAGCGGCTACACGCTCCACTTTCACTTCCACAATTACGACTGACCGAGCTCTCAACGGCGCGGCTACAGTTCAGCGTTTCGGTGTGTGTTTTCAGCTCTTTTGATATTTGCTGCTGGTTGGCCAGATCCCACCCTTGTCGCCAATGTTATAGTTCGAGAAAAAGGGGAGGCCACACCAGAGCATATCAATAACATGCTTTATTCAGGGAATAAAGGGGGCTGTCGCGTCTGCATGCTAACAAGCAGACCTTCCAGCGAACAGCGACTGGCTCAACCTAGCAGCCGGCTTTTATAGCCGGCTGTCGAAGGGAGCCAGCCAATGGGGGCTGCAAACGCCCCCGCAGGATGAACAGACCTGATAGGGAACTTGTGTCAGTCCCGAGGACATAACACTCCCTCCCTCCCTCCCTCCCTCTTACTTTCTTACTTTCCTTTTTTCTTCTTTCCTTCCATATGTATGTGGCCAATCATCTTCCAAAGCACCCTGGATAGTAAGCAGTACTACTACTAATATTCAGACTACAGCTGGATACAAATAGCTTTTCAAAATAGCTTTTCAAATTGGATGCATGTTTTTTCAATATTTTTCAAGGGAAAGAAATTCCCCAATAATTTCTCAAAAGCTGCACTCCTTCATATCATGGACACCAATCCTTCATAAAGTCTGCCTATGCCATTGGATTCAATGATGGGCACTTTTAGATAGACAGTTGTACATAAAAAGACAGAACATTCAGCCACACATTTTTATACCTGCTTTACAGTTTAGAAAATGCAAGGATATCTTATTCCACTGAAGGGGGGAAAAACAGCTTATTACTACTGTTTTCTTTTTTTAAAAAAATAGGAGCTTTCTCTTATTCTCTAGCTGTTAATTCAGGTTTATCTCAAACAAATTGCTGAATTTCTTACCACATGGAGATATTTGATAACACCTCCCTCATATTTCTGGCAAAAATATGTGGGAAAACATTAAGATATCTTTGAACATCAATCTAATGTTCATTCCAGAATTATGTGACTAAACCAATTAATTCTCTAAATATCTGCAAGGCTTTGAAAACAATTTTTTTATTCAAAAGCAAAAGCTGGAATCCTACCAGATCATGGAATAAACAAAAAAAAAGTTATGGAGCTGCAAAAGAGGACTTTTCCCCTTGTGAATAAGGTAAAAAGGAACTTTGTCCCACTTTCTCCCCCCAAAAGATGACTTATTGAAATTGTAATGGCAAAATAACTCCTGGTGGAAAACCAACAATCATTTTATTCATCCATAGGTTACACTGTCCAGGCAAGCCCTGAGCTAAGTTTGTAATTCTGTGCAGATGATAGATAGAAATTTAACCAAGGGCACCTTAAACACAAATACACATCTGTAAAGAAACACAACTAGATTATATCTGATTAGGATACAGAATAGCATAATGGAGACATATTCTTTATGATGTAGGAACATAACAGGAAGATTCCTGAACAACAACATAATAGCTTTGATATACAACTTGCATGAAAGCTTTAATTGTTTTAACAGATTGTACTGTACTCTCCAGGATAAATAAAAGAAATACATAACAGTGTATAATGTTAAATCTTCTGCTTCTAAGGTTTGAACTTCATAACCAAATAGTTATTGCAGGCACAGTGTTCCTTTGTAAAAAAAATCATCAGGAGATGTTACATAAATGTATAATAAGGAACTATGTATAATACTGCCTTAATAAGAGTAAAGATATGGTTTCATTATTGGGTCATATAATTCAGCCTAAATCATGTTCCAGCTCTTTGCAAAATGTATATTAGTTTTTGCTGAACTACTAAAAATATAAATGCAAGCAGTCCCAGTTTTCAGCCTATTTTCATTAAAATACAATTGGGCAAATCATGGGATAACTTTAGTTTTCAGCCCAGATAAAGTGGTTCAGTTACTTAACAGAGTAACAGTGTTGGAAGGGACCTTGGAGGTCTACTAGATACAGATATAGACACAGATAATCAGAGTTGGAAGGGACCCTGGAGGTCATCTAGTGATTCTAGTCCAACCTTCCGCCCAAGCAGGAGACCTACACCATTTCTGACAAATGGCAGTCCAATCTCTTCTTGAAAGTCTCAAGTGATGGTGCTCCCACAACTTCCGAAGGCAAGCTGTTCCATTGGTTGATTGTTCTCACTGTCAGAAAGTTTCTTATTTCCAGATTAAATCTCTCCTTGTTCAGTTTCCATCCATTATTCCTTGTCTGGCCTATAGGTGCTTTAGAAAATAGCTTGACCCCTTCCTCCCTGTGGCAGCCCCTCAAATATTGGAAGACCGCTATCATGTCTCCCCTGGTCCTTCTCTTTACTAGACTAGCCAAGCCCAGTTCCTGCAACCATTCATTCTATGTTTTAGTCTTCAATCCTTAAACATCCTGATTGCTCTTCTCTGCACTTTTTCTAGGTGTGGTCTTATTCAGTGGTGGAATTCAATTTTTTTTACTACTGGTTCTGTGGGTGTGGCTTATTTGGTGGGCGTGCTTGGTGGTCATGTGACTGGGTGGGCATGGCTTGGTGGTCATGTGACTGGGTGGGCGTGGCCAACTCAATGTCACTCACATCAAGGGGTGCCTCACCTGACCCCACCCCTCCCAGCCATTCCTTGTCACCCAACCTCAACTTATCTATAGTTCTGTAAAAATGTTGTTCACCTTTTTTGACTTTATTATCTGCATACTATAGATGTACTTTCATGGACCACTGAAAGGAGGAAATGGCTCACATGCTTTACTCAAAAGTGTGATAGGCAACAGGCTTTTAAGGGGCTGCCACAAAGAAAGGGGGACAATGTATTTTCCAAGGAAGCAGAATGCAAACAAGAAGCAATGGATGGAAACTAAACAGAGAGAAGCAACCTAAAACTAAGGAGAAACTTCCTGAGAGTGAGAACAATTAACCAGTGGAACTGCCTGCCTCCAGAAGTTCTGGGTGCTCAATCACTGGAAGTTTTTGAGAAAAGACTGGACAGCCATTTCTCTGAAATTGTATAGGGTTCACCCCAAGGTCCCCTCTAAGTATTATTCTGACACCGTTCCCAGGATTTCTACTCAGAGTTTGGCATCCTCAGTTTTCTTGTCTAAGGTGGGAGTTGGACTAGAAGACTTCCAAGGTCCCTTTCAACTCTTGTTAAACACATGTGTATTTTATGCTCTGGATTATTGACATTGAATGCATGTAAACCCTGAAAAATATGTGGTAGCCCTGGGCAGAAGAAAGGCAGAAAAATCACTCTAGGTGTAGGGACAGTGTAAAATATTAACACATGATAAATAATGGAACAATTAAAAATAATAGCACAGAGCTTTATCTCTCTCTCTCTCTCTTCCTCTTTCTTTCTTTCTTTCTTTCTTTCTTTCTTTCTTTCTTTCTTTCTTTCTTTCTTTCTTTCTCATACACACACACACACACACACACACACACACACACACACACACAGCACTTAACAGACAAGCATTTTGGAAGCAGCTCCTTTAAATTTCTCCAAGGCTTGAGTGGATTCCCCCACCCCCCTCTGTCAGACCACACTCTTTCTCACTCCAGACACTTTAATGCACACAGGGAAAGTGATACTTGCAGCGTCCCTGGTGAATCCTTGGAGAAATTTTTAAAGGACCTGCTGCTTCCAAAATGCATTTCTTTTATGTTGTAAAAGTGCTCTAAGGCTCGATTCACCCCCACCCTCTCTGTCAGACTGCACTCTTTCTCACTCCAGACACTTTAACTGACATGGGGAAAGTGATACTTGCAGCGTCCATGCCCTTCTTCCTTTCCCTCAGGGAGAAAGAGGATGTGGGGAACGGAAAGCTAGGAGAGTGATCGCAAGTGAGCAACCGGGCGACCGGGTTGGGGGCATGGCTAGCCAGGGATCACCACCAGTTTAGCGACCCACACCAAATAACCACTACCAGTTCGCCCGAGTAGGTGTGAACTGGTTGAATACCACCTCTGATCTTATTAAGGCTTTATAGAGTGGTATTAGTACTTCCCTTGATCTTGATTGTATCCCTCTGTTAATGCAATTTAGGATTGCATTAGCTTTTTTGGCTGCTGCTGCACACTGCTGGCTCATATTTAGCTGGTTGTCCACTAAGACTCCAAGATCCCTTTCACAGTTACTACTATTGAGCTGGGTTCACCCAGTCTATATGTGTACTTTTGGTTTTTCTTGCCTAAGTGTAGGACTTTACTTTTCTCTACATTGAATTTCATTTTGTTAGATATGGCCCAGTGTTCCAGTCTGTCAAGATCCACCTAGATCTTGAGCCTATCTTCTTGGGTGTTAGCTATTCCTGCCAGCTTAGTATCATCTAGTCCAATCCGCTCCTCAAGCAAGAGATGCTGAACTGTTCTGGACAAATGCCTGTCCAATCTCTTCTTAAAAACCTCCAGTGATGGAGAACCACAACTTCTGGAGTCAAGTTGTTCCACTGATGGTTCCCATTGTCATGAAACTTCTTTTTGACAGCAAAAATCTAATGTCTTCAATCTAGTATATATACAAATATTAAGCAAGGCTGCAATTTCTCTAACCCACTGAGCTGCATATCAACATCAGCATCCTGGCCTGGGAAATATTTAATTCCACTCCTTTTTCAGTTCTCAGAGATAGCAAACGAAGGGATATTTGTTGAAACACAGGAGGGCTGCTATGAATATCTTTTGGGATTTATTCATGTTATTTATTCACAAATTGTGCCAGCCTGATCTATTAAGAAATGATCATACATTTACCAAACTAGATAATAACTATGTGTGCTCTAACGGTTATAATAGTTCCTGACAAATGTATAACATAATGCGTAGTGTGAACAGAACATTTGTATGTTAGAATTTGTATATGTTTCAATCACATACTGTTGCTTTAGAATGAAACTAAGTATAAACTTGTTCAATGTGCATCAATATTTATCTTGATACTACTTTTGTCAAACATTTTGATAGAGACATTGTGGCCGATACATGCATTTCACCATACATACAAAAAAGATTTTGGAGTTAATGACTGTGAAAATAACTACTTTTAGTGCTTTGATGAAACCAAGCCTGATATTATTCCTTTCCTTCTCCCCCACTCCGAGATACGTAATCCATTAGGGTGCAGATAGGGTACCAAGATAGACAGGAGTGACTGTGATTTGCAGTTCTGTCTGAAGCCCCCGAAGAATGTAGCTCAGGCTTTATAAAATAAAAGCTAATAAGAATCATAACAATATTGCTTTCTCTGCAGCCTGCAGAAAACCTAGCAGAACATGGGAATTGATAAATAAAGGCCATCAACGTTGCCTGGCACCGCCAGCCTACTGACTCCCACTGCCTGCATTCTCCTCCTTCTGCTGCAAATTGTTTTGAAATCATTGCATCTCCCATGCCTATTTCATTTTTGCAATGAAGTCATCAAACATGATGACAGGGACTTTTCCAAGAGTGAAATCAATCAGTTGCTTTCTTGTTTTGCTTTTTCTACTCAGTGAGGAAATAGGTGAATAAATTCTAAATCAGACAAAGAGATGGCGGAATGGGCAGCAGCAGACTTTGTAGAACAAAAAGCAGGAAAAGAAAAGGCCAAATGATACACATATACACCTGAGGCAGAAGCTTGTTTCAAAGCATTCCTTCCATAAGCCATTTGAAAGCAAAAGCCAAACCTAACATTTTCCAAATGTACAAAAAGAATTCCAATCTCCTTTGCTGAATTTGGGTCATTACACATTGTAAACACATACATGAAAAAAAAAACCCAAGAACAACAAAGTTCCAATGCTGAAATGAGAATGTGACTAATCCAGCCATTTTCTGTAACTGAGCAGACAATCAGAGTCAATTTGGCCATTTCCTTCCAAAGCAAACAAATTGGAACTGATTTTGCATATTAAACATTTTTTGTTTCAGGTAAAATTGAAATACTAATTCTTTCACTCTCCTTTTATTGATTTATAGTATATCTCTCTGTAAGGAACTGAGATTGCTCCAACTCCTGTTTTCCACACAACAACCTTATAAAATGTGAGATACTGTCTATTCCATAAACTTCACAGCAGACACATCTGGACTGGACATGCCCTGTCTCAAGTCACAAAATAGCAACTTCTAGCAAGATGTATCATCCTCATGAGATTATCCATTGCTATCTATTACCAGAAAGAGACAGGTATGTAAACCTGGCAGATGTTCCATTACATGTCACAGTCTTTATTCATGTAGAACATCTATACTAGGGGTGTCAAACTCAAGGATGTGGCACACAGGGTACTTAGATCTGGCTTGCAGGGTCACCCTAGAAACTACAAAGGACTGGCCTGCAGTGCCTCTGCTAGTGAAAATGGATCTCGGAAGGGCCACGTATGGCCTTCCCAGGCTCTGTTTTTCAGCCACATTGGCCCCCTGCAGCCCTCTGCCAGAGAAAATGGAGCTCGGGGCCAGCAGAGGCAGAGGGCTATCAAAACAATCTAAAAAACAAAAGGAGAAATGTTTCCTCTTTTGCATTTGAGTATCCAAGAAGGGACAAGAAAAGAAAAAGGGAAAGAGGAAAGACAAAAGGAAATAGGGGATGGAAGAAGAAAGGAAAATGAAAAGGGGAGGAAAAAGAAGAAAAGGGGAAAAGGAAGGAAGGAAGGAAGGAAGGAAGGAAGGAAGGAAGGAAGGAAGGAAGGAAGGAAGGAAGGAAGGAAGGAAGGAAGGAAGGAAGGAAGGATACTTGGATTTTTTATCTAGCCAACCACTAGATATAGTGTCCATATATTAGTTCAAAGCCTGTATAGCTTTTCAGTTTCATTTAATAAAAGAAAAATAGATCTGGGCATTGTAGCTACACTACTATTTCCAATAGCTTTATGTTGAACAGCACTGGGGCAGAATGGAATCTTGCAAAACTCAACATCTTAACTAAGATATGGCCAACTTATACTGTCTCCTCAATTTAATTCTCCAAGGATGGGAGAGTCCTCTCCACCCTACAGAGTTGGAACAGAAGGATATAATGACCGATAGCATTAAAAGCTGCTAAGAGTTCAAGAAGAAATTTCCCCTGAATTTTATTTCTTTATTCTCTGATTAATGTTCACATTTAAGGTAAGGATAAAAGTTTCCCTTCCCCTTGTCCAGTCATTTCTGATTCTAGGGTGCTAATCTCTTTAGCCAAGGGAGCCAGCCTTGTCTGAAGACATTTCTATGGTCATGTGGCCAGAGATGACTATATGCCAAGGCACACGGAATACTGTTACCTTCCCAACTATTTATCTATTCATATTGGCATGGTTTTGGGCTGCCAGGTTCAATCTGCTAAATTCCTATCCATATCTCTAGGTCCCAGTTTGAAACTGATTCCACAAAACCAGATTAAATAGGACATTGGGCATGCATTTAAATTTGCATTAAATATAAGACTCAGGTCAGCATGGAGATAATATTCCAAAATTCCTTGTAACTAACTATAACAATAGCATAGCACAACACAATTGTTATATAAATGATCAGGGCACCCGCTTTAAAAATGGGTGATTCATATTGTATTCTTGATCAAAACCAGTGGCTGGTTTTTTTACTAATGGTTCTGTGGGTGTGGCAGGGGAAGGACACCGTAAGATATACAGTCAGAGGTAGTATTTGCTGGTTCTCCAAACTACTCAAAATTTCTGCTACCAGTTCTCCAGAAATGGTCAGAACCTGCTGAATAACACCTCTGGTCAAAATGTGACTAAATTGTACTCTTCAATATGTGTGCTTCTCGTCAGTAGGAACCTCTTTAGACTATGTGTATCTGTTAAATAGATTATTCAAGGCATTATACAATTTTCTTTGTTTTGAGGAACTGAGGCCTTTATTGATGTGTTACAAAACACTAGAATGTGACAAGTCCTGCAGATAATAAGTTTGTCCTTCCAGTCTTCAACTAAGAATCAATATGTATAGGTGGAGGTGGCAGCTGGTACTTCTTGGCTTCAGGGGAAAAGTTAGGATTAATGAAGAAACTTAATTTTAATAACATGTGTGGTTGATATGCAAGACATGTAAAAAATAACTGAGGTTCTGACTGAAAATTTGTACTTCTCATAACAAATTGTTCCACTTCAGAGAGAAAAATGTATCCTTTTCAGAAAAAATACATACACATTTTTATGGAGCAGATTTGTTTTTATTCAGTTTCATGAATAAATCAGTTATATTTTCAGAAGTCTGCTCCAATGTGCTGGCAAACAAACTATGCAAATAAAAGGAATGATGCAAACAGCTGCAAGGTTATAACCTATGGCTTTGTACAAACACACAATGCCTAGTATCACCAGAGACAATGTGCACGCCTTTATGACTGCAGTAAAATGGTAGGGCAAAAAGAGGCATGGAAAGAGCAGGTAAAGAATCTCACTAGTCTGCTTATTAGTATTTTGATTTTTTTATGTCACATGACAGATGTACAGAAATAGATGTACAGAATTAGAGATTCGGTGACTTAAGAATCTCATTTCTTTAATGTACTAAAACACATACTTTTTTAATGCTTAAGAAAATAATTACATTTTTGAAAATATCCAGATAGTGTGTGATAAAAAGTTAGAAGCTGAAGGTTCAAATCAGGATTGTTGGACACCATGAAGACTTTTTAGCTCTCTCTTAGTCTTTGTATATTCTTTAAGATCACTAATACTGTAGTTACAAAATAAAGGAGGCCCCATATAGAAACATTGCTCAAGAAATGTTTAGAAGCTAAATCAGAATCTACCCAAACATTTCATAATAGATTTTTCTATAGTGTTCTATAATGTACCTTAATGGAAAAAATACATACAGATAGTTTTCGTTTAGTGACTTTCTTGTATAGCAATTATTCATAGTTACAATAGGGATGAAAAAAAAGTTTATGACCAATATTGTATTTACAGTGTTTGTAAATCTGTAAAGAAAAAAAAAGTGAAGTAAGAGCATGAATACAATTGTTGTGTCACTTAGCAAGCACTTCACTTGATGATCGGGCAACCAATCCCAATTATAGTACTTTAGTACTTTAAAAATATGTTCATCATAGTAGGGTCTTTTTTAAAAGTTTGCATTGAAATTCTGTTTTTCAGATGCAACTTTTCAAAATATGAACTCTTCTGAACACTAATTCCTCAAAGTGGACTCTTATTGTAAACATTTCTGCATGAAAATGGATGGAGTTTAGCAAATTTCTTTCATTGTTGCTTGCCAATTCTAGACAAAGTCTGTTTTGATGGATCAGGCTAATTTGCTTGAATTGAAATCCATGCTGGATTTATCTTGCCTCTGTAACTACTTTCTAGTAGGTTTCAAAGCAAAATAGTATTTTTGATAACAACACAGTAGTTCACATACAAAATGTTGCTGTTTTGTCACTGAAGTTAAACACCTTTCATAACATATCTGAAGAAATAAAAATTCAGGCTTGGCAGTATTAAAGACCAATTCTTCAATAAGGTAATGTAAAATTACTTTTTCTTTTAAAAAAATCATGTTTTATCTCTCTCCCACACATGAACATAAAAACAACAACCAGAACAATAGAAAATTTAGATAATTTTGTATCTCTCTTTCTTTTGTAATCTTATAATCAGCAGGCTGCTGGAGGTTTGAAGGGGTTTGGGAGACCCCCTAGCTAAGACTCTATTCAGTTTGAAGAACCCCCAAATCTCACTCCTGGCTGGCCCCGCCCACTCCACCCCTCCCAGGAGTCCCCACACGGCCCCTTTTGGATGCAGGTAAGTGCAGGGTCTGCGTGGACTCTCAGGAAGTTCTGGAAGACCAGAAATGGGCCTGTTTCCAGCTTCTAGAGACCCTTTGGAGCCTGGAGAGGGCAAACACATGCACACACCCATCATGGTGCAGGAAGCCGTCTAGGCCATGCCTACCCCGGCACACCCACCCAGCAACCAGGCAGAGAACCCTTTGCTAAAACTTTTGAAACCCACCCCTGCTTATAAGTAGTTTCAATGTATGTGTATTTAATCATTTATAAAATGGAGCAGAATAAAATTCATTATGGTCAATGGCCAATGCAAAATCACTTGTAACAATAGTGATTTTACATTTTAATTCTACATAGAAAATCATGTTGCTTTATATCCAGTCATACTATCATTTCATTTTACCCATGTTTCTCTATACTGTACTGAATGGCAGCGAATAGCTTTCAGGCAAGCTCTTTTCCAGCTATACGAAAAGTTATCATGGATTGATAGTAGAACAGGACTGTATTTTTCCATTGAGCCATGTCCTATAATTTGGCCATAATATCAACACATTACTCCCTCTAATTAGTGATCTTTTCTGTGATTATCTTTGCTCATGAAAACAAGCATGAAAATGGAGTAGAGATTAGATAAATTGGCACAGAATACATAGTATATAATATCAAGATATATTTGTCTTACAATGTGTGAAATAAATTTCATAGTTTTTTAGCTGCTTCATTTTATCACCACATCTTTTCAGTGACCTAAGTATGAATATACATACTCTTTAAATATAATATTTAATGAACATGTGGACTTTCATGTATCACAACAGCTCGAGATGAAGTGAAAAAGAAAGGAAAATACCTTATTAAAGCATGGCATAATGCTTTTTACAATTCATCAGTTATTTTATTGGAAATTTAAACACTGCAGATAGTACCATGCTTATATATAGTATAGGAACAATTAAAAGACAATTGAACCATATTGCAGCAACAGGAGGTTGTCCCTTCAACAATGTTGTGTTTCTTAGTCTTAATAAATGATTTTTTTTCAGTTCCAGTAAAACTTTAAAAGCCTTTAGGTTTTCCACTTTTTGTTTCTGAATTATCCTAAATTAATCTCAGCTATCACCAGTACAGTAATTCCTCATTTCTAAAGAAATACAGTTTCTCCTTCAGCATTTTCTACTTGACGTATTCCTTTTTCTGCTGGTGAAAAACAAGGCCAGTGAGCTGGCATTGAGTGACAGTAGCACCATGGTAGCCATTTTTCTAGTGCCCTTGGTGAAAATTTATTTAAAAAAAAATGAGATCCATCAAAACAGAATCTATAGAAGACAAATGGACAGGTAATTCACAGAATCAAGTATGATTAACCTGAAGAGATTTCTCCACTCAGAAATTGAATGCAAATATATTTACCTTTGGAGAAGATGACAGACACAATGCATATATTTGCTTTTCCTCTTTTGGGGAAGATATAATTAGTCTTATCAATGGCACTTGCAGTAGATTTTGAAAAAGTTTTATTTTATTCCCTGTCCTTTTTGAAGAGCTGTTTATGAGCAAATATCTAAGAAGTTGTATTTTCCTTTGAACACTTTCCTGGGAATTCGATTCACTTTATACTGGCCTCAGAGAGTAACAAATTAGAGTTTGAAAGTAGACTTGCATTATATGCTAATTTTGTTTACATTTGCTGCAAGGTTGATTTGCTCTGGTTCTTTGTACAATTTTGTAATTCTTGCAGCTCATTATATAACAGAGAACATAGTCTGGTTGTCTAATATGTAAACTTACAGATTTTGAAGATTTTCTGTATCTTAAAGAGGCTTTAACATGAAGTGCGTACCTTTGTGAGTGTGACTTCTGAGTTAACATAGGAAAATGAATAATCTCTCTACAAATCCATCAGTTTTAGCCAGCAAAACTATTTCAGATAATTAATTCCAAGTAGCAGTAGCTTTCAAAGGTAGTGGCAAACTGATTAGCTTTGTTTGATAGCCATGTGGGTTAATTTAATTTATTCTATCAATGCAGTGTGTTAAGACAGCAGTTACTCTATTAGTCTGGCACTTTAGCTTTTTATATACTGCATATTCTGCATATTTTATAGCAGTCCATTTTTTATCATTGATGGAAATAAAGATATATATTATTGAATGAAGATATTATATAGATGTGGTATTTTATGTAATAATTTTAAAATGTGCATTTGGATAAGTGTGTATGTAAACCAGGCAATTATGAGCTTTTTAAAGAAAAGAAATCTTAAATTATTATGGAGAATGTTTTAATAGGTTTTGTCCATTACATCAAGCCCCATATTTTGCGGATGCCAGGAATAAAATTGCTAGATGTAAATTTCTAGAAATATTATAAGTATCTTTTAACTTAGCTATTCTTTATATGATTCACCCAGTGGCATAAGTATTAGCTGTGTATTATAATTATATTATTATTTATATATAATTCCTATTATTATTTCTCTTTTACATAATTCCCTAAAGATTCTTCCATCACAAGAAAATCATTTAAACCTTACATATGCCACGTAGTTTCTATTGGTAGCTACATTCCCAAAAAAGATACAGCATAGAACAAAGAAGGGGCTGATCTCTTTTTACTTAATTAACTAAATTTGATTGCTTTCAATGAGTTGTTATTTTCTTATTCTCTTGTATTAAAAACTTCAAATTAACAGGCACATTTGAAGCAACTCTGAGTTTCAGTGAAGGCTTTCATTGCTTAGGTTGTACATCCTCATTTTAGTCAAACTGTCAAATTTTAGCTAAATTTAACTATTAGTCTCATTGTCCAAATAACTATTTTCAACCATCTGAGGTTTAAGCACATCTAATCCTCTGTTGAATGTTGCAATTAAGATTTAATTGGCATCAATCCCGTATAACGTACCGGTTTCTGAAATATAATTGTTTTAACATGTTACAATCATCATACTATAGCTCCTGAATAATCCTGCACTGTTTCTAGGAACCGCTAAGAATTTCATACACCTAGACCTGTTTTCTATCTGGTCTGAAGGAACTTTAAAGAAAAGATGGGATATTTAATCTAGGCCCGCGACAATACTGTATGATCAAAGTCAAATAAGGATACCCCTTTGGAGAGGCACTATCTGAACTGTTGGTGTTGAGAGAGATAAAAAATATTTCGTACTTTTTAATTTTATCTATTAGAAATTAAGATTGCATTATATCTTTTATACTTCAAATGCAGAAACCGTATTTTAAAAAAAGGTAGCTAGGATATCTCAAATCTTTTTATTTAATGTAAAGCATGCCGCTTAAATAATTAATTAGCTAATTATAATTATATTGAAATTACATAGTAATCTCAGAATACATCACTGTCCTCATAAGAAACATATATATATAGGTCAGGAAGCCATAGTACTAACAGAACCTGCTGAAACAGGCTGATTTCTTTCCAGGTTAGCAAAGAAATATGACAAAACCATGTACTCTCCTCTTTATTATTCAATCTATATGCTGAATACATATGAAGGGAAGCTGGATTAGAAGAAAATGAGCATAGTTTTAAAACTGGGAAAAAAAATTCAATAAACTATGCTTTAGTGATGACATTACCCTGATAGCCAAAAAATGCAAAGGAGCTACAAGCCTTAATACAAAAAGTCAAAAGGTTTAGTGAAGAAATAGGAATAAAATTAGATATAAAGAAAACCAAACTAATGACAATACCAGCTTTATAATTAACAGTAAAAACCTCAAAATGGTGGATAACCTCTGTCTTTTAGGATCAACCATTAACAGGGAAAGAACAAACAGTTGAGCATGAAGGTCTTACCAGTAGAAGAGATAATCAGATGCCATTCCTATAACACTCAGACTAGTATAAGTCATGGTATTTCCTATGATACTCCATGGAAGCAAAAAGAAGCAGGGTAGAACTTTTGAAATTTGAGGTTAGAGAAGACGCATGAGAATACTATGGAGTGCCAAAAAGAAGAAAGAAAGAAAGAAAGAAAGAAAGAAAGAAAGAAAGAAAGAAAGAAAGAAAGAAAGAAAGAAAGAAAGAAAGAAAGAAAGAAAGAAAGAAAGAAAGAAAGAGAAAGAAACCAATGGGCCATTGAACAAACCAGAATTTTCATTCAAGACACAAATAACTAGACTCAAATTATCCCATTTTTCACAATTGTGCAAACATGCAGCACTTGGAAAAGGCTCTAGTACTGTGAAAGGTGGAAGAAAAGAAAAGAGGATGACCAGCAACAAGGTGGATGAACCCAATTACTGTAGCAATGATTGCACCATTGGAAGACTTTATGGTTGTGGAGAAAATCTATCTGGTTGCTAAGAGCTGAAAACAATTTTATTGCACTTAATCAATAAATTTCAATAGACTTTAGTTATATTAATTCCAGGAGATACATTAAAACAGTTGCTAAAATTGGTGCAATTCCTAAAATTGAAAACATAGGTAATACTGTTAAAAACATAAAAATATCAAAACATGGAAACTTCAATAATTCTCAGATATTTCCAATTTTATACACCTAAACTTTCATAAAGAAGAAGACTGTACCTTTATAATTGCTTAGAAACAAAATAATTTATAAAGAATGGGAAATTTTCAGCAAACAGCCAAGCATCTTTAATAAATAGTTTGAAGATTGGTATGCTATATTGCAATTAATTTTCTTTTGATTTTATTATTTTGGTTTCAATATGAACATCAACATCAACATTGGCAACTTTAATCTGTATAATTCAAAATATGAAGATTGAAAACCCTTCTAAGAACTGAATTCTAATTACTTTTATTAAGCTGTCATATTATCATTTTTATTTCATCTCTATATCTGCACAGTTACTGTTGATTGCAAGTTTAATCCAGGTTTAATCCTATTTATCCAATAGGCAGTCAAAGACACTTTCTACTAAATAAAGTTTATCATTTCATCCTATATCATATTTGAAATATTTGAACTTATTTAGGGCAACTATTATGCTGCTTTAACAAAAAAAATTGGTGACTTCAGAGTTGCAGAAGCACTATACATTGTGAAAGAGATCCTTTGGCAATAAATAATATTTGAACAGGAATAAAACTATGATCCTCAATATGAGAACTAAGGCATTACCAGCATGTTCTATTGCTTATGATGTGATGAAACAATATACAATATCCAACTTCCTATATGAACAGTCATTTTGATATGACTTTTTGAAACATGCCAATAAAAGCTTTGTCTCATTTGTCTTAAAAAAGTGTTAGCATTTTTTTTCAATAACACTGTTACAAACTAGAAAATGGGAGGGGGAATATATTCGAGAACCTAGAAGTTATTGCCCAATCTGCCATACGGCCAATATATTTGATTTCTCTCTATCACTTTCCCTCACCCACCCCTCTCTTTTTGCAGAATGAGCTTTAGTAAAGTGCAAATTTTCTCCAATTTGCTTCATTAAAATTATTCAGCAGATGGTATTCTAATTTATTATTGGCTATCTGCTGATTTGAAGCAGGTCACTAATATGAGTATTTGAGACTAACAATCTGAGCGGTGTCAATTAGCTGACATTAACGGCATAAGACTATGTAGTATTTTTTTTCTTCCAAGCTCACTTGATCGATGTGTATATTTAAGTCCTTGGTTAAAATATGCCTATTCTTGGTATGGGGCCTTGACAAATAGTCTTGCAGTAGGAAAACAAAGAGTAATGAATCTACAACAGGCTTAAGCATGCCCTCAATATTACTCAAATGAATAATTTATCTGCATTCAGTGTGATTGCTCTTACAGACTTCACTGAGCTATAGATTCTGTACATACAGAAGGCCTTTTGAGGCATGTGAAGTACCTTCTACAAAGAGGAAATGGAGCTCAGACATATTGTGCACATCAAAGACAGATATTTGATTAATTGTTCCATTGTTCCCTCCGATCATCCTTCATATATATATATATATATATATATATATATATATATATATATATATATATATATATATATATATATATTTCAGCTTTGTTTGGGGTATATATATACATAACAATTGTTGATCAGTGAAGACTTTCTAAGTGGGTTAGAACTCTAGTTTTCTAGGATTCCAAATCACACGCTGAAAATACAGGAAACTGTTGTGTTTGTCTATGTATGTATGTATGTATGTATATATGTGTGTATGTGTAGGTATATATGTATGTGTATATATTCATATTTCACATGTCACCACATGTGGAATATGACCACATACATATATACATACATCTATACAGGATGAACTAGCATTTTTTTAATTTTCTCTCTTTCCTCCTGAAAGTAGAGGGTATTTGAAGTTATGGCTGACCTCCCCACTCAAAAATAAAGCTACTTATGACTTCATTTCAAAGTTATGATAGCCATATCACCAAGGGTCATGTGATCACATTTTGGTGCTTGGCAACTTGTTCATATTTATGGCATTTTGCAGCATCTTGCAGTCACATGTCCAGAATTTAGACTTTTTGTCAGCTTTCTATCTTTATTTCTGATTTCTGGGGAAAAATCACTCATTGAGTAAAAATTATGTGTTTAATGACTGTGGTTCCTTTAATAGCTACAGCAAAAAAAGATTTAAAATCAGGTCTGGTCATGCAATAATTTGCTAATAATCACGATTACTCAAGATAATAATTCTGAGCCCAATTATGGGCATAAGTTGAGATCTGATTATAATAGTAGCAAAAATATATAAAAATTCAATTTTTAATGTATTAATTTTGTCTAATACATAAGTCTTGGAAATATTGAAGAACATAAATATACAGATTAGACTATTTTAATTATAAAATCATAGAATGTATTTGATTAAAGAGACCTTGTATCTTATTTAGTCCAACCCAATGCTCAGTATGAAAAATCCATAAAACATCTCAAATGGTTGATTACCCATCTTCAGCCCCCTCAGTTGATGGGAAGCCAACAATGGAAAGTATTTTCCTTTGTTAATAGGCCTTACTATCAGGACACTTAGCCTTATATTCAGTTTAAATCATTCACTTTATTTCATTTCACTTTATCGTCCTGCCTTGGTTTCAACAGAGCCCAAGTTCTCCTTGTTTGTGACAATCTTTAAGTATTTGTAGATTGCTATTAAAGCTCTTTCCAGACTTTCATAAGCTAGATCTGTGCAGTTTCTTTAACTGCTTTTCCTTATCATCTGAGAAGCTTTCCTCTGAATTTACTGCACCTCCTTTTAAACTGCTATTTCCAGAATTGGATAATCTTATCAGTACATAGAAGAATGGAACTATTACCTCACATGAGCAAGACACAATACTTCTAATACATTGGAGCACTGAAGTGACTTTTTTTAGCAATATATCACACTATATATTCATGTTTAGTGGGTGGTTTATTAGTACACCTAGAATCTTTCTCATATACAGCTATTAAACCAGGTCCTCCAAATCTAGTATTCATGCATTTGATTTTACTTATCCAGAAGGTTAGGTTTGCTACATTTAAGCATTACAGAGATCATTCTGAACTGTGTTTTTTTCTGTAAGGAATTAGCACAGGGATTTGAAAACTTTGAGACAATGAGACACACTATAATTATAAAACAAATATGTATGTTTCCCTTACCCATCCCATCAATAAAGTTAATAATTTCATTGCGGACTGGGTTTGCTAAGAACTAACTTTACTGGTTTCTTAATTAAATTTCAATCTATAGCTCAAACAGATCAACAATACAACTTTATAAAATTAAAATGTATATTGGAAAAGATAACAAACAATACAATGTAAAACTGTATTTCTAGTGGGAAAGACAAGTTTGCTTACTTTGGTATAATTTCTTAAACCAAAGGTTTATTCCAGCAGTGGAATTACTATCCATCAAGGTATTTTACCTTACCACTGGAGGCCCTGTTTCACATTTTTGCTTCTTCCTAAATAAGTGCTTCCCATTTGATGATAGTGGGGGAGAAGAGTTTACCCACTGTAGATTACTCCAGGTATCAGTCCTTCAGTCTTTTATTTCCTTTTTATTATTTACAAAAGGACACAGGAAGAATTGATTGGTCAGTTCAGGGTATGATATCAGTTTACTGATGATACCAATTTGCATATCCTACCCTAGTGAATTTATCCAGTGTCTAGATGCTATTAAGGTCTGGACAGGTTGAGATAGGTGAAACTTAAGCCAAGTAAGAGGGAGCAATGTCATCATACATCAAAGTTCTTTGTCAGTTTGGGGATTATCTCTTGAGAGAGGTTGCAATTCTTCTGAAGGAACAGGTGGTCTAGTCAGGGAGCTATTCCTGAATTAGTGGGTGGAGTCTATTGGCAGAGTCCAGGAGGGTATCTCCTGAGTTCTAGATGATATGCCAGTTGTAGTGATACTTGAGTGGGAGGACCTTACAATGGTGACTCATGCCTTCATGGTTATTCAGGATATCTGTCATATGCCTAAACTACAAGCAAATTATTTTTAAAAAATGTTCACTTATCATAATTATTTTTAGCAACATTTATAGAGTAACTGAACTATTTTCAATTTAGAACAAGATATCCTTGGAAATATTAGGACAGAAACCTTCTTGTGAGGAACTCTTAAGGAGGCATGTGTTTCATTATTGTATCATTGCTATTTATGCCCTAGATGTTTTATATATTGTATTATATTACTATTCTTACCGCTTAAACATTTGTAATTGCAGAACACCATATACAAGTTATCAGTTAATCTCTAAACCTTTCTTCCTGCGCTATCTTGAACTTCATCATTATATGTTCTCTTTCCCCTGGAATGCCTGGCATTCAGACACCTACCAGTTTTAGAGTTCTAGTCAATAAAGGTATATTTGATGGATATTCTGGGAGTTGCTATCTCAACACATTTTGAATGACTGCTAAGTGAGGTGTATAAAGGCAACTGAAAGAAATAGAAATAGAAATTCTACACAGTGATGATTCAAATGCTACATTACAGTTCCATTATGCTCAACAAGTTCTTTCACAGTAATTGTGAGTGCTGTGGAATCCTATATTATATGTGTTTGTTTTTAAAGCCAAGAACTTTATTGCAACATCTACTTAATGTTGCAAAATGTGAACAATACAGTTATTGGAATAATAGTCACCACCACTTAAGCCGAAGAAAAATGAAAAGCTAGTAGCCTCATAAATCTTTCAATTGCTACATAATAAACAAATATATTACTTTTATCATGCACTATTGTTACATTTCTTTTAAATAAGCTAATATATTTCTGTGATCAACTTCTAAGAAAGGTACATTTCATGAAGAGCTGACAACCATAACTTTATTAAGAATCTTTATGGTTTAGAAGGTTAGCATCATAAGATGTAAAATTATTTCTTTAAAATTTGCCTTAGAAGTGGATATAAAATATTACTCACTTATATTTTTGCAGCAAAATGATGAGGCCCCCAACACTGTATTTAATGAGAGTTCTGAAAATTTACAATTCTATAGTTTGATTATAAGCTGCATTAAATTCAGTAGAATTTGTCTCTGAATAATTTGTATTTTTGAACCCTGTTTTTAAAAATGAGATTTAAGAAACAACTAAAAGATTTTTAAGCTAAGGGGACTTAGAGAAGTAGGATGGTGTTTCTATGTCAGTACAGTGGAAAAAATTCTTCCTGTGCAGCTAGAACATCAATTGCAGGAAGTCTTCCTCACCACCTCTAACCCTCAAAATATACTTGGATGTAGAACTACCCCTACCAGTATTCCTCAAATAGAATGTCAGAGGTAGAACCAATGAACTGAAGACATTTTATTTGCTAACAACAAGAAGACACATTTCCCTTTTCATGTATATGCCTGTCTGATGGACCATTACATCTTATTCCACACTGGGAAGATACAGATAAATTTAGGAAATAACATATAACTTTATATTCCAATAACTTGCTGTTATTTTTCAAAATCTGCCACAGAGGGGATATTCTAGAGCTGTGTAGGGCCAATCCTAGTTAGATGCATGAATGGATCTGGTGATTTCAAATCCCCTTATCCTCTCAATATACACATCTTTAAAAAGGAAAGATCATCTGAGAAAAGAAAGAAAAAATGCCTAATGTCAATTTCTACTTCTGGTTGCATGATCTAGGATACCACCACCATATTTTACAGAATATATATTTGTAGAACTAAATAAATATATTGTAGATCTAAATAATTACTAATTGCATTGATCGCAAATTTAAAATAGAAAGAGTAATGCACTAAATATTTCATTACCAAACACCTACCTTTTTCCTATTATGTTTGTCTATAGAAAATAAACCATATAGACGAAAGCAGGGCTGTTATACAAAAGGCTGGGTAATTTAATTTGCGGGCGAAGATTTTTTCTTATTAGGTGAGGACTTTCAAGTTTTGGACTTGCTTATTTTTTAAATCATTCAAAACACATCCACACATTCATCATGAAGCCACCTTCAAAAAATGTAATATAAAATACAGTAAAAACTCATAACATTTATCAGCAAAATTAATATTTTCATTTTGAAAATGAATATGAGGTTATTGTATGCTTAAAGATGGAATTGGTGGTGCCATTCTACCGGTTTGGCCTGGTTCTAGTGTACCGGTAGTGCCCAAGATCAGTGGAGACCAAACCGGTTCTCTCTGAGGAGCTGCTGTTGGGCCCACCCTCCCACTCGGGCTCTCAAATTGAGCTTTATTCCCTGCTTTTGAAGTGCAGCTGCTTTGCGTGGCACAGAAGATTGCCATGCGTCAGCTGTTGAAGATACAGGAAGAGTTCAGGATTGCAGGGGGTGAGTAGGAAAGCCTCTGAGCATGTGCAAAGTGCACATTTGACACGTGCACACAAAGTGTTTGTGCGTGTACAAAGCATGCCCACCAAGCCATGCCCACCGAACCAGTGGGAAACTACTTTGAAACCACCACTGGGTGGAATGCTACAGAAACACCAACAATGGTGGAATGGATTTTGAAGATGGTTGAATTTATGAAATTGCTAATATGACTTGGTTGATGAAGGAGGAAACTGCAGTTACTTTCTTAAAACAGTGGAAACCCTATATAGAGATTTTGTTGAAAATAGATCAAAATAAATTGATGGTTTGAGGATTTGTTGATTAAAAAGTTTCTTTATGGAAAGAAGGGGACTATGATATGACAAATGGTCAAAATTGGGAGCGTCCTATCAAATTCTGTACCTGTCAATAGTGGTGTCCCCCAAGGCAGTGTTCTAGGACCAACTCTCTTCATACTCTACATAAATGACCTCTGTGATCATATTAAGAGCAACTGCGTTCTTTTTGCTGATGATGTAAAGCTGTTCAATACCACAGACAATACTGCTACCCTTCAAAAAGATCTTGACTGTGTATCAGAATGGTCAAACAAATGGCAACTTCAAATCTCAACAAATAAATGCTCTGTCTTACATATTGGCAAAAAAAAATCCGAAAATAAAATACAAGCTGAATAGTCAAGATCTTGTTGATGATCCAAGCTCTGTAAAGGACCTTGGAATACTCACCTCTAATGATCTAAGTGCTAGAGCCCACTGCAACTACATAGCCAAAAAGGCATTAAGAGTTGTTAACCTAATCTTACGTAGCTTTTTCTCTGGTAATATCACACTACTAACTAGAGCATACAAAACATTTGCTAGACCAATACTCGAATACAGCTCATCAGTCTGGAACCCACATTACGTATCTGATATTAGCACAATTGAGAAAGTCCAGAAATATTTCACAAGAAGAGTCCTCCACTCCTCTACTCGTTGTAGAATACCTTATGCCACCAGACTTGAAATTCTAGAACTAGAAAACCTTGAATTACGCCGTCTTCGGTCTGATTTAAGTATGGTATATAAAATCATACATTGCAATGTCCTACCTGTCAATGAATACTTCAGCTTCAACCATAACAACACAAGAGCACACAACAGATACAAACTCAAGGTTAACCGCACCAAGCTTGATTGCAGGAAATACGACTTCAGCAACAGAGTGGTCAATGTCTGGAATACTCTACCCGACTCTATAGTTTCTTCGCCAAACCCCAAAAACTTTAACCTTAGACTGTCTACTATTGACCTCACCCCTTTCCTAAGAGGTCTGTAGGGGGCGTGCATAAGCGCACCAACGTGCCTACCGTCCCTGTCCTATTGTTTCTTTTATTTTTCTTTTATTTTTCTTATATGTACCCATTTCATGTATTCATAACTATGTATACACTTATACTTATTATCTTGTAAACAATTGACAAATAAAATAAATAAATAAATAAATAAATAAATAAATATGCAATAAGGTAGAATGAAAATGGTAATGGCTATCTTTGAACATAGGAAATATATTAGACTAGTTCCTGCAAGTTATTGTATCATGTAACCAGAGCTTAGTCAATTATTATTGCCTTATATAAATATACTTTAATGTTTCTTAAATAAATTATCTTACTACTATCATTAATTAGTACACAGTTTTTGAGGAATGAAGATCTTATTATTGTATGGCTACCAGACTTAGGTTCTAAAATATAGATAACAGAGGTTTTTAGTCCACAATTTTATTGCCCAAATTCAATGGCTCTATTATATTTTCTTTTTTATTAATTTACGTTGTTGCAGAGAAAAAGACTTCTAGAGAAATATATTTGCCTCTAGCCAATTTTTATAATGCAGGACTCATTAAATGCTTGTCACTTTCTTCTTTTTTTAAAATAAGGATTTTAAAGGGAATAGCCTAATTTCATTTTTAAAAAAATCACAAAACAACTATCAGACAAGGCAATACTTTTTCAACCATATACCAATTATTCTGAGAGTCAAGCACTTTTATTCCATTGATAAGAGCTGAGAAAATTCACCAAAATGGAGTTTTTCACCAAGTTTTAATAAGGAGACATTTCAGTTCAGCTGCACAGTAATGACATATTAAATAGTGTTATTTGGAAGCTGAGCAAAATTAAACAAACAATTGGATTTTTTTCTCAATAAATATATATAGGATTTATTGATTGTATGTTTGATTTTTTACACATTATAATTCAAGTTATAAATTTTGCCTATACATATCAGCATGATATAACAACAGGGGGATGATACAACTATTGGGAATAGATAGAATCAGTATTGTTGTTTTAAAAATCTTGTTGTTTATCTGCTTTTAAATTTGTGTTATAGGACAGGATATTTATTAGGCTCTACTGGTTAGTGTAGTCAACATGATATTCAAATCCTGTCCTAGAGTTTCTTTTCATTTTGGACTTACATTAAAAATTATCAGGGGGAAAAAGTGCCAAGGCAAACTCTTAACCCCTTTGGGTTTACTTCACAATTTAAGCATTCAACTGAATTTTTCTGTTTTATCCTGTTTTAAATTTCCCCAGTGATTTTTGAAATATGTAGGGCAATATCCCTGAGCCGTATTCTAACAACAAGCAATTACAGGCAAAAGAATGGTCAAGTGCTAGAGAGGAACTGGGAAGAGAAGTAAACCTTAAACTAGAAAAAAGTTTCTATCTTCCCATGATGGGATAAAATGCAACAAAAAATAAGGGATTCATGCGGCTTGCTAACTTTGAGTAAGTAATTAATAGAAATACATCAGTCACAGCATTTATTCATTGATGAAGAAAGTGTTCATGTAACATCCCCAAATATAGCTACAAAGAGTCTGCATAAGAAATTCACAAGGATATGCACTATGCCTGACTATACCAGTAGCTGTCAGAGCTTCAATCTGAGTGCAACTATAAATCTCTCTTTAGGAAGACAAATATGCACTTATGAGCTTACCAGCAAAAGAGTCAAGGACAAATCTCAGATAAGTTGCTTTTATTGTAGATGTGAAAGAAGCTCTTGTATTGATAAATATCACTTCCTGCAGAATCTAGTAATCTAGCCATATTTATGTATTAGTTCCAGCATTTAAACCTAGCATCTCTCTTCTTCCACCTCTACAACATTTTTTCTAATCCATTCTTTCAATCCTGGATATTGAGGGCACTTGCATGATATTTTGATAATAATGCTATTGCATTTCTTATTTCTGGATTTGCCAGCTTCAGCCTTCACAAGAACCATTTCTTCTTATTCTTCTATACCATTGTTACTGGTGAATTCCGCGAGTTAAATTCACACATCTTACAGCTGTTGATGTTGAGAAACACTATTCTAGATCATGAGTGCACATGTATTTTATTTTATTTATTTGTTTATTTTGTCAAATGCTTACAATATAATAGAAATAAGAATAAACATAAGTTTAAATACATGAAATAGGAATTAATAATTGGGGACAATAGGACAGGAATGGTAAGCACGATTGTGCACTTATGCACGCCCCTTACAGACCTCTTAGGAATAGGTTGAGGTCTATAGAGGTTAGTTTGAGGGCAAAGGAGTGGGGATTTGAGGATGTGACAACAGAATCAGGTAGTGAGTTCCAGACATTGATCACTCTGTTGCTGAAATCGAACTTCCTGCAATCAAGTTTGAAGTGGTTTACATTTAGTTTATTTCTATTGTGTGCTCTTTTGTTGTTGTGGTTAGAGCTGAAATATTCATTAATTGGTAAGACATTGTAACATATGATTTTATGTACTATGCTTAAGTCCAATTGTAGCTGGTGTAGTTCAAGGTTGTCTAAGCCTAGAATCTCAAGTCTGGTGGTGTAGGGCATTCTGTTGCGAACAGAAGAGTATAAAACACTTCTGGATTTGCTCAACTGTATTAATGTGTAATATATAGTGCGGATTCCAGGCAGCAGAGCTGTATTTAAGTAGTGGTCTAGAAAATTTTTGTATGCCCTAGTTTGTAAATCAGTATTACCAGAGGAGAATCTTCATAAGTAAAATTTACAATTCTTAAAATTGCAATGTTATTGCAGTGAGTTCTGGTCCTTAGGTCATTCGATATGAGAACTCCAAGGTCTTTGACAGAGTGAGGGTTGACAATAAAGTCATATCCACCAAGCTTGTATTTGGTGTATTCATTTTTTTTATCAATATGTAGGACAGAGCATTTGTTGGTCGATATTTGGAGTTGCCAACTGTTTCACTATTCAGACAAATAATCAAGGTCACTTTGAAGGAAGGTAGCATTGTCAGTGGTGTTGAATAGTTTTATGTCATCAGGGAAGAGGGCACAGTTACTTATAAGGTGATCACAAAGGTCATTTATTTTGAATGTAAAGAGTGTGGGTCCTAGAACACTCCTTTGGGGGACACTGGTGCAGGGTTTGATAAGGCGTTTCCTATTTTTACTAATTGTTGCTTGTTTGATATGAAGGCAGTAATCCACTTGTGAAGGGATCTGGATATGCCATAAGATTTTAATTTTAATAGTAGCTTGTCATGTACTACTGAATCAAAGGCTTTGCAGAAGTCTATGTAAATTACATCTATTGCTTTGCCCTGGACAAGTAATGTAGTCCATGTGTTTTTACAGTGTAGAAGTTGCAAATTGCAGGACAGTTTTTTTTTGGAAACCAAATTGTTTGTTGGGGAATAGGTTGTTGGACTCTAGGTGGAAGGTAATTCATTGATTAATAATTGATTCCATAACTTTGCATGTGACATAACACAATAAGATTGGTCTGTAGTTTTCAACCATAGGTTTAGTAAGGATCTGGTTCTGAATGATATTTCATATATTATGCTTAGGGGTTCTGCTATGGTGGTGGAGAGCTTTTTAAAGAAGTATGCACATAAGCCATGCAGGCCAATAGATAAGGATGGTTTTAGGTGATGTAGTGCATTTTCTACATTATCTTCAGTAAAGTTAATATCATTGCAGTTAGTTGTGGTATAATTAGGAAATGTGGGGCATGAGCCATTACTGTTTACAAAGACTGAACTGAAGAACATATTGAAGAGATTTGCCTTAACGGCTTCAGTGCTATAGTCTTCCCATTTGGTTCTTTTAGGGGTGTGTTGGTTTTTGAGACTTTAAGTTTGGTGTTTACAAAGTTATAGAAGGCACGGGTGGATTTTGTGCGTAGAAGATTTTCCTCTTGCTTGCAGTGGTAAATGGTGCATTCTGCCTTTATCTGTCAGCATAAGGTGTTGTATCATTTTTTACATTAGTTATGTACTGTATTTAGTTTTGTTTTTACAACATAAGGATTTTTTTCAGATTTACAATAACATTATTATTGATAGTTCTATGTACCTGACTATTTTATTTCATCGGTCTGCTGTCTGTATATTATTACCTTTATAACCTGTTTTCCTTGTGAAGCATAAGGAAATGTCTTAACTTTTCCCCCTTCCAAATTATTTTTCCAACAACATCATATGATAGATACATTACGCTGAGGAGGCCAAACTTACCCAGAGAGGTTAACACTGAATGGGGATCTGAATCTTTGTCAAATCTGATATTCAGTACAATAATTCCTATATTACAGTATTTCCTTTCTCAACTTCCTTTTAAGTAATAAAAATAAAAGTTGATAAAGTTAAACTGGCAACTCCTACCATGTTTCTCATATAATAAGGCTGGGTCTTATTTTTTTTTGAGCCCCGAAAAAATGGCTAGGCCGTCTTTTCGGGGGTGACTTAATTCCCCCCCTTGCATCTTCAGCTGGGCGACGACGGCTTGGATGTTGACCTCGGCGTTGGTGGGGCACTTCGTATCGGGGTCAACGCAGGCAGCACCATATCCGGATATGCAACAAAAGTACTTCCTAACGGCAAGCACCCCCCATTTCCCCCATTTTGCATGTTTTAATATAGGCCTTAATTTGGGGGGAGGGGGTTAATTTCATTTCTTGCCTATAAAACATGCTGGGACTTCCTATTGGAGGAGGCCATATTGTTGGAGAAACAGGGTATTACTAATCTGAATGGTGATATATCTATAGCAAGTTTCATCAGCAAAAATGTGGGGAGAGACGGGTAATTCTCTAACTTTCTTTCTTGAATACTAATTTTTAAAAAGTGATGTAAGACTCTTTACTTAAGGAATATTCACAGGCTGAGGACACATGTAAGACTATCTTAATTGCATATTTTAATTTGAATTTAGCATAGTTTTATGTAATTTTAATGTATGTTACCCTCCAGAGCCTAAGGAATATAAACATTGACTAATAAATAAAAAGAAAACTATATCTGCACGTTTATTAGCCTGAATGTACAAACCTTCATTCAGTTCTGTGTTTCAAATGGTGTAATCCTTAAAATTAAGTTGGACTCATTAGTTTGGACTCCTTGAGGATCTCTTTAACAGTAAACAGTTTTTTATAGGTTTTGTCCTTGCATTAATCAAGTTATTCAGACTCAACACTCTTAAATAATGGCTTTTCCTTGTGTTGGAGCTACCTGAAATATTTTTTAAAATGTTGCTAACAAAGCCAGAGTACTTTTCAATGCAGAAAGTAATTGTATTTACCATAGATAAGCAGTTTGTGTCAGAGGCTACAAATATTGCCCCTACTCCTCCCAAAAATCTACACTGTAAAATGATTACAGGAGTTTATGTACAAAATACAGAACGCACAATTTCATTGGTGTTTGAATGTAGGGTATCTCCAGCAAACTAAGTTACTTACTGATGACAACTGTTTTTATTCCACCCTTCATCTTATGATACCAGAATAATTGATGAATCATATTTTGAAGCACACTTTAAATCTGATCAAAGTTATAGTCCCAGGAAAGCTGAATGAGAGTCAAAATTTAATTGGATAGCCCAAGGAAGGTGATATTTACTCACATAGCCCTCTGAAGGTGAAATAATGTCTCATCTCAGTTACACCTTACTTCTATCTTATCAGAAAATATGTATTTGTTCATCTACTGATAGGCATTAAAATCTAAATGCATTCTGAGCTATGATTCTCAGAAGGACCAGTCATGGAAGAAATTTGGAGCTAGGGAGCTTGGAATATCTTTGTAGGAACTTACTTTTTCAGCATTTTTCTCCTAAGACAAAAGAAAGAAAAAAAAGATGACTCCTACCAGTATCACCATAGGCCAAAATTGCTCTGTGGACAGTGAAAATGTCTCCCTGACTTTTGTTTTTAGAACACAGCATGTTTTTTTGAACTTCAGAACCATTTATTGATATAAGTTAAATGAAAAGAAGATGACTTGGACATTGTTGTGAAAAAGTGTACTGACTAAATATTTGAATAAAAATGTCTCTTTTCACTGAACACTGATCTTCAGGTGTATGACGTGTGATCGTCCAGGTGTTGCTTCATTCACTCACTAAGGCCTTAGTAAGTAGGGAAATAGGATGTGATGCTGGAAACCATGGTTCAAATACTGGAAGAACCAGAGATTTTCATTTCTGTACTATGCCATAGGTTCACAACATATAAACATATGTATGCATCAAGCCACTGAAACTTAAAAGAAATCAACAAATGTCAACTTTAACTTACACCTTTACTATTTCTTGTAGTCTCTTCCATTTTCTTTACGATACAAAATGGTAAAGAACTATTGGCTTACAAGGGAATTGTTATTTTCCCTTCTCTTCCATTGTCTATAGCCAATAATCACTCCTTAAGCATTTACTTTTTCTGAAAATATTAGAGATCACTGCCTATATTTAATTAAATTATTTTGTCTGCTATTTTTCCATTAACATCTTACCTTTTTTCTTAAAAACATATTCAAATGTCTAATGCTGCCAGAATATCGTTTTTTGTTCACATAAATTTGGGGCTAATTTGATAGACATGAAGTTTATTATTTACAGAATGCAGCTTACATTGACTCTATACAGTGTACTTCAGGTAGCCCATATCCTGTTTGCTATATTAATATTTCACATGTTCTTATATAAAACAAAAAAGTATACAATTTCCACTCTTTTCAATGATAGTCCATTATTCAATGAAACCTTCCATGGATCTATGCTATCATCATGCTAATATAATGCTTTAACAGTCGGGAACCATGCCCAAGTTATGCAACCTGGTTTGGAAGACACTGTGCACAGCAGCTTACATAGAAATATATAAATCACAAAAATGGGAAATCATCAAATTCTATATAGCATATATAACATGTATGAGAAATGGAGGTTTATGAATAATCCACTCCCTAAACTTTTCTCTAGGAATTCCAGTTCTTACTTAGCCATTGGGAGTTCTCACAAAATTCTTTACAATATATAGCAAGATTTTTTAAAAATAAAATGCTTAGAGGATACTGTTCCGGACTAGCAGGCTCGAAAGCCTGCAACTCTGATTGGCCCGTGAATAGCAGATCGTGATTGGTCACCACAGACTGATGCGATTGGCTAGTAAACGGGCTGCCGCGATTGGCCCTGCCAAGAGCGGCAAACTCAAATCGCTTTCATTGGCTGCCTAGCCGCAGCCAGCCCTATATAAGGGGCTGCTGCGGCTGGGATATTTCGCTCAGATCTGAAGTCACTAATAAAGAGCTGTTATTGTTATCTGAGTCTTGCCTCCATTCTTGAACCATCCTCCCAGATCTAACACTGGCGACGAGGATGGGATACGGAGGCAACGAAGTCTACTAGAACTGAGCTAGCTGAAGGAGCATGTGGCTGACAGAGCGCCACAACGGCAACATGGCCAGCAGCGCTATACCACCCACCCCATTTGATCCAGCTAGCGAAGACTGGGATTCATATATGGACAGATTTCAAATGTTCCTAGAGTCCAACAACCTAAAAGATGCCACGCCCAGCAAGAAACGAGCTGTTTTTCTAACCCATTATGGACCAGCTGTTTTTAAGATGACTAAAGCCTTAGCGAAACCAGCTGAAGTTAAAACTATGGATTGGGACACCCTTGCTCCCATCCTGCACAACCATTAAGCCCCAGCAGTACCAACTCTCATTCGCAGACACAAGTTCTATCAGAGGGACCAGCGTGAAGGTGAGAGCATTGGGGATTTCGTGGCAGACCTGAGGAACCTGGGCGGTTTATGTGGCTTCGCCAAGCTCGAAGAAGCCATGAGAGACCGAATCGTCCTTGGCCTTAGAGATCCAACTGTCCAGAGCAAGCTCATGGCCAAGGGAGACATCTCGCTTGCAGATGCCATAGCAGACGCCACCGCAGCTGAAGCCACTCGTAAATCAGCAGCACAAATGCACCAAACCAGAGGAAACAACCGCCCACCCACCAACGATGCTGGGAAACCTTCAGACAAGTGCACATCGACCACCCATCATGAAGATGTTGAGTCATCCTCAGACAGCAAGGAGGAAGAAGTCCACAGACTCCGGTCAGAACGTGAGCAATGGGATCAGCGGGGTCGAAAATCCAACTACGAATGTGCCGGCTGCGGGGGAAACCATCCTCGATCCGAATGCAAATTCTTAGACGCCATGTGTCATTTTTGCGAAAAACGAGGGCATATTGCGAAAGTATGCAGAAACAAAAGAAATTCCAGCCCCAGACGGAGAGGGAGCAGCCCAAAAAGGAATGATGGCAACTCCACCACACAGAGGGACCGCCCGAGCAACCAGTGGAATCAGTACAGCAGACCCTGGAGGTTTAACGGCACACCCAGACGAGAAGAGGCTCATCAAACCATCACCATCGGCCACGCTTCATCGCTTGACGCTAAAAAAATCCGTGTAAAGGTCACCATTGAAAATAAACCGTGCATCATGGAAGTCAACTCTGGGTCATCACTATCCATGGTATCCTGGAAAACACTCAAGCAACTGATTCCCAACATCCGACGCCAAGACCTCAGCAGTCAGAGACTCATACTGAAAGATTATCAAGGCAACCAGATTCCAGTCGCAGGTACCCGCCATTTCCAGGTCTCTTCCAAGGGACATAATGCAATTCTACCACTCACCATTGTAGACAGAGACCGGCCAAGTCTATTGGGCTTTCAGTGGTTCGCGCCATTAGGAATCGGAATGGCAGGCATCCATCATACTGAAGATGATGACTGGGAGGCAGCCCTCGTCCACGACTTCCGAGAAGTGTTCAGTGAAAGCTTAGGCAAGTACAAGGGGTCCCCTATTTTATTTAATCTTCGCCCCGACATTGCTCCCATTCGCCTAAAGCCACGCCGAGTTCCCTTTGGTCTCAAACCCAAAATTGATGAGCAACTGGACAAATTAATTGCACAAGGCGTGTTAGAACCCATTGACCACGCCCGATGGGAGACACCAATTGTCACCCCCATAAAGCCTGACAGGTCCTTGAGAATCTGTGGTGACTACAAGGCCACCCTCAATCACATGCTACAGCAGAGCGCCTATCCAGTACCAGTCGTTCAGCATCTCCTGCATTCACTTGGGGGTGGCAGAATATTCGCAAAATTAGATCTGGCCCAAGCGTATCAACAGCTGCCAGTTGATTCCGAGACTGCAGAAGCCCAAACTATAGTCACACATCGTGGTGCATTCAAATGCAACAGGCTCCAGTTTGAAGTAAGCGTAGCCCCAGGCATCTTTCAAAGCCTGATGGAGAGACTATTACAAGGTATAAAAGGGGTCGTGCCCTATTTTGATGACGTATTAATAGCAGCCCCAACAAAAAGTCAATTAGAGAAACACCTCAGAACAGTCCTACAAAGGTTCAAAGATACTGGCCTCAAGGTTAAGAAGGAAAAGTGCCAGCTATGCACAGAAAGGGTGGAGTTTCTTGGCCACCTTCTTGACAAACAAGGAATCCACCCTACAGAAAAGAAATTGGCAGCTATCAAAAATGCCCCGAGACCTAAAAACAAAATTGACCTCCAAGCCTTCCTGGGACTTATTAACTTTTATAACATTTTCCTCCCCAGAAGGCGACTGTTGCAGAGCCCCTTCATAGACTACTCGATAAAAGGGCCTCCTGGATTTGGGGACGTCGGGGGGAACATGCCTTCCAGCAAGTAAAAGACCTCCTTACCTCTGATGCCGTGTTAATTCAATATAACGAGACACTCCCCTTGACTGTTACTTGTGATGCCTCACCATTTGTGGTGGGGGCCATCCTGAGCCACGTCCTACCAAACGGCTCAGAGGCACCAATTGCATTTTTTTTCAAGAACTCTGTCAAAAACAGAAAGAAACTATAGCCACTTAGATAAGGAAGCCCTTGCCCTTGTCTCTGCAATTAAAAGGTTTCATGAATATGTTTATGGGAGACCATTTTCTATTATCACGGATCATAAGCCATTACTTGGCATTCTGGTGGACGACAAACCTACCCCACACATTCTCTCCCCCAGAATGATGTGATGGTCGGAATTTCTAGCTGCCTACAACTATCAATTAAAGTATCGCCCGGGGAAATCTATTCCTCACGCAGATGCCTGGAGCCGCTCGCCACTACCCTAGCCACAGGAAGACCCAGCTCCCACGCTCCCAATACTACAAATCGAGACAATTCCCTCACCTCCACTAACGGCCCAGGACATCGCCTTTGAAACCAAAAGAGACTCTTGTTTGGCACGAGTTCTTGGCTGGGTGAAGAGGGGATGGCCAGAATACGAGCCTAAGGAAACCTTTAAGCCATTCAAAAACAGACAGACAGAGCTTTTCTTACAAAGAAGGTGCGTTTTATGGGGAGACCATACCAACTAAACTACAAAAAAAAGTCCTGCAAATGCTACCTGATGGACACCCAGGCATCGTGCGTATGAAAGCGCTGGCAAGAAGTTATGCCTGGTGGCCAGGCATGGACAAACAAATTGAAACCTGGGTCGCTTCTTGTAACCGATGCCAGGAAAACCACTCAGCCCCACCAAAAGCTCCACCAGCAGAATGGGAAACACCCAGGGGGCCCTGGTCTCGCATTCATATTGACTTTGCGGGACCTACTAGAGGCCACACTTTCCTAATAACTGTAGATGCGTATTCTAACTGGCTTGAGGTCAATAAAATGAAAGCAACCACTACTGAGGCAGTCATCAAGAAATTGAACAGACTCTTTGCCACACACGGCCTACCTGATGTCCTGGTTTCCAACAATGGGCCCCAATTTACTGCCTTAGCCTTTGAACAATATCTAGCTGAATGGGGCATCCGACACACACTCACATCACCGGCTCATCCAGTGGTGAATGGTAGGGCTGAACGAATGGTTCATTTCACAAAGAAAACCCTACAGAAAATGGAACAAGGTAATATCCACGATAAAGTCACTAGAATGTGGCTTCTTCAACACCTAACAGCACGACTAACAAGAGTCCAGCAGCAAGCACCGCACCTTTAAAGTAGGAGACCTTGTATTTGCAAAAAAAATTTTCTGGGGATCCCCTCTCTGCTCAAGTAACTCAAGTTACGGGTCCCCGCTCCTACCGTCTACTCACCACCGATGGCAGAGAATGGAAATGCCATATTGACCAGCTACACTCCAGACTGACCACAACTTCCATCCCTGACCCCAACCTTGACACCGGGGGGGAGGGGAAGCCGTGAGCCTGGAAATAGAACCAACACCTGTTTATTCTGAACTAACACCGAGATCACCACACCATAACTTGCAATACTCACCAGCTGTAGTTGAACCTGGGCAGACGAACACTTCACCAAGAAGAAGCAGCCAAGCAGGTTCAGCGAGCCCAGGGAGCCATAGCAGTAGCAACGAAGCTGAGGACTCTATCACCCCGGGGGCATCAGAAGAGAGCCCTAACCATGGCACCGGTTCACCGTTCCTGCTAGATCCAGCAAACAGTCCATCTGAACCCGAATTTGAACATGGACAATTGGAATTGCATAAGTCAGGTAGACAGGTGCGAAGACCTGCCTACCTGCGAGACTATATTACTCCACCCCTTAAATGGAACCGAGAGGGGAGGGGTGTTCCAGACTAGCAGGCTCGAAAGCCTGCAACTCTGATTGGCCCGCGAATAGCAGATCGTGATTGGTCGCCACAGACTGATGCGATTGGCTAGTAAACGGGCTGCTGCAATTGGCCCTGCCAAGAGCGGCAAACTCAAATCGCTTTCATTGGCTGCCTAGCCGCAGCCAGCCCTATATAAGGGGCTGCTGCAGCTGGGATATTTCACTCAGATCTGAAGTCACTAATAAAGAGCTGTTGTTGTTATCTGAGTCTTGCCTCCGTTCTTGAACCATCCTCCCAGATCTAACAGATACCAAACCCCAAGTCTATCTTTACAGATCATATATGAAACCCAGAAGAATTGTACAAACTTTAGTTGTGCAATGTAATGTAGATGAGGAAATTGCAACAGATTGAGCCAAATCTGAAATCATGACCTGAAATTGACTGAATGTATTCTGTGGTTCCATTAGGTGAGGCAGGATCCTCTGAAGAAAACAGAAGATTTGCTAGAGCATTGCAAAAAGTGCTAGTGGAGAAACTCCCAGCTGCTTGGCAGACAAAATCAGCCTGTGGCACTATCACTGCTCTCATTTGTCATTCACCTTACTTGCTGAATAAAAGATAAAGGACTTAAGGTTATTTTGAACCCAGAGCAAGGAAGTCCTAACTAACTCTCCAAGCTGCCTCTAAGCAAGTTCCATCTGTTTTCTCTAGGGATGAGCAAATCAGACCACTACAGCTTCTCTTAAATACTTCAGGCAAAATCCAACATTTGCCTGAACAGAAATAGAATGGTGGAAGGGAGGGCCTCCACAGTTTTACACATTTAACACAAAGGTTTCTATAGGCTCATTCAGAAAATATGAGTCCCTGAAATCAAGAAGACTATGTTATCTGTTAAATTAATAAAACTCTGTACACATTTCTCATCTATTAATAGTCTTAACTTAGAATAAAAGATTAAACTCTGTACATATAGCAGGATCTCCCATGAAATTCAGGGGTTGACAAAAGGATTATGAATGAATAACAAATTTCCTAAGGATTAAACCCTCCCACTCTTCCCAACTTTCAATCCCTGCAGAAGGCTTGGATAGAAAGTAGTGAATTCTCCAGTCAGTCAGTACTTTTGATTAGCTTTCTCTTTACTAGCAGAAGGAAATGGTCCATTAACACTTTTCAACAACCTGGGAAGAATGAAGTAAGAGGTGTGAACTGTGTGAGATTTCCTATTTACTCCTGGTAGACTGGCCCCACTAGGGGGGGATCTTCATGCCTAGTTACTTAGTAAATGTCTGAGACATGACAGGATATTACATGATAGAAAAGAACAGATAACTGTGCCAGAAAACTAGATTTTTAATGACCCTAGAAAAACTCAGAGAGAAAGATTCTTAACCTAACTGCAGGGATGAATAAAGATAGAGATGATAGATAGAAATAGAGAAATATTAGAGAGATAGAGACAAACATCCAGACAGGCAGATAGAGACAGCAAGGATACACATCTTTGCTTTTCAGTTTGGGTAAGAAGTATACTATGAAATTGCCAACTTGAATTTGAACCAATGTGTGAACAGAATGTGGAATGTTTGTTATTTTCTGAAACAAACTTCATAAAACACCTCAGGTTGTTTTAGTCTTCCAAGTAAATCAGACAGAAACACAACTACATACACTAATCTAATTTATTGCAAGTAGTAATCTTGCAATTCTGCAGGTACATAGTTTTCACCATTACTTTTAACCATCAAATCAATTTGGATGGTTTTTCCCAAGTTTCTTTCATTGACCATTTAGCTACTGGGACTCCTGCCTTTCTTGTCTGATTGTTCCTTAGGCAGCATTTCTTTCCTTTATCCCGCAAGGTTCTCCACACATTCTTTTGACAGTTTCCAGATTTCCAGTGGCATCCTAGAATATTTGACACTAGAGTGTATCAAGGCAGAACAGTAGCCACAGTATTTGGGCTGGCCCAACCACACCACCATCAGTCTACCTTTGTCACCACACCATGCCAACAACCATCAAATCAATGCACTGGAAGCAATGACTTGAATCCATAAACTTCCAGGCAGATTCCCAATCAGACCAGGATCCTATGCTTGGTGGTCCTGTTCACCATTAAACCCTTTTTCCAATCACCCTCCATGTTTCCAGTGTCTTTCTCCCTCCTTGAAACTGAACCAGATGAATATTTCTTCCAACACATATTTAGCAGATAAGAGGTTCTGCCTTTTGTCCCCAAGTCACAAAATGTAAAAAAAGACCACTTTTAGTCAGTTGGGTTTTTAAAATCTCTACAGATAATGTACTTGTAATGGTTCGCGGGAATGACCTTGGCAGATATAAGGAAGAACTGCAGACTAAACAACCATCATGGAAATGTATCTCAGCCCATAGAAGCAAAAGGTCTCAGAACATACCATCCTTAGTTTTCTTGAAAGTGAAAGTAAAAGGGGGAGAAATGCTTATAGACTTGTAAGATCTGTTATTATAACTCTACAAGGAAGTAGTGATGGTAACTCATGAGTTGTGTTTTTTGTCTGGATTATCTTGAAGTGTAGTACTCTTTCTTGTCTATATCCAAGGGTCAATTTATCCCCCTAGCCTTCCTTGATATACTCAGGGTGTCTGCACAGAACCAGTTCACCATTTTAGATGAATGTAAAAGGGAAGAAGCTAAAAAAAATACTCTTTTCCATTAGCCACCCTAACTGCCTTGCAACGTGCTTTCTCTCTCTCTCTCTTTTCCACTTATTACATTTTGATGTAATAATTTTTCACATAGGAAACACCACTATAGTTTTTATCCAAAATATTTTCCCTATGATCACCCTGACAATCATATTTCTAAGCCTAAAATACAGAACTGTGAGCTTATATGTAGAAGATAGCTATGGAGAGTAATTTAAAACAAAAATCCTGAAGTTTAAGACAAGATTTTGCCAAACACAGAACTTATTGCATTTATTAATATTAATTCTGTTTCTATTAATATCAATAGTAAGTGCCTACTGAGGAAAAAGTGATGTGCTTTAAAGTAATGAAATGCCAGAGTGGAAGAGTGAGTGAAGACAATTTAGGCATAATAATGTCTGCTTTAGGATGAACATTCTATATTTTCTAATGCTTGCACGAAGAAAATCTCTCCATGGCTTTTTTCACAAGTTCATCTTTTCTTGGAATGAAACCTACATGTTTAGAAAAATTGAGTTTTTGCCTTTGGAATGGAAAGGAAATGGAGGAAACCTGCTTAGTCTATTGAAGGTTGGGAATATTTTTGCTTCTCTGAACATCAGGCTAGGAAAAATATAAGATTATTTCCTAGCATCAGTAAATTAACTAATTAATGACTGAATGAATGAGTCTGTGGAAAATTACATCCTGTGTTACAGTATATATGAGTCATTTTCAGAGGCAACTTCAGTAACTAACATATGGACTTGTTTCACAACTGCTGCCAAACTCCTGTGTAGAAATTGTAAGTGTTGTGCAAAATACTTTGACTAATGCTTATGCTGCCGCTATTCCCCTGTAGTTAAAGCAATCTACCAAGCTGGGAAAGCTGGTGTTTTGGAATAGATCATACTGATTTGCAACTGTATTAGAGCAACACAGTCCAAGAATAAATATATTGCCATTTTCTGATTCTCCCCACCACCATCATTACATGAAAATGGCAGTTCAGTTTTTGCCATATAAGAAAGATGGCTTCTGACTCACAAAGGGAAGCTAATCTGCAAGTGTACTAAACATTGCATTGGTTAAAACCAATGGTGCACAAGTCACATGCCATCAGCTCAATTTTTACAATCCCCAGAACACCTTCATGGTACTACAGTAAAACAGCAGTTCCCAGAGGCATGGATTTTGGCCATTTTTTTTCATGATTAAATCCTATACCAGATACCCACTGTACTCTAGGAGAATTAAACGCATCTATTTCCTCTAAATCTACTCCATAGACCCCAAAATTAGAAATTGTTTTAAAATGTCAGACATGGCTATTCAAATGTCCTCACATTTCTTAAAAAATGGCACCTATTCTTCCTGAATGGCAAAAAAACTGTGTTCCACCAGGGCCACAACAGTTTAGTACAAAAGGATACATACCAATTTGCAGATGGTATGTGATAAACCTGGAAGCCAAGAGTAGTTTCAACTAAAAATGGGAAGGTAATACAGTTTTTTATTCATTTATGAGCCGATAATCCAGCATTGCCCAGGTACTTATTTATCCCAATCCTGTATTAGACAGGAAAATCCTGTAGTCGGGACTCATGCTGTTGTACTGTCTCTCGTGCAGTGTCACAAGTCCTCTATTCCCTCGTTGGAAGTTTCTTGTCTATGCTGGTGTTCCTTTTTGTATTGCACTTGGCCAATCACCTGATGTTTCCTTGGAGGGCCGAGAGGGAGCCCCCTTGTGGAGTACTATGAAGTTGTTACCATGGCATACCACTGTGCTGTATAGTAGAAGCCATTTTAAAGTGTGCGCGCACACTTTGAGGGGTGTTAAGGGTGTCTTACTGCCACAGTATTTATTTCCAGAGGGTAAGTCATCTCCAAGTTTGGTTGAAATTGCTCAAGGCATTCCAGAGTTATGCTGGACACACACACACACACACACACACACACACACACATTTATATATATATAGAGAGAGAGACAGGGGTGAGATTCAACTGGTATAACAACCAGTTCAGTGAGCGCACATGTGCTCCACATTTTAAAAAGTTAATACTTACCTTCAATTTCAGCTAAAGAAAACAGCTGAGGCATGGCAAATCACTACCATGCAAATCAGCTGTGCTCTTAACAAAAAGAGATAAAACACAGGAAAGAGCAGGGGCGGGTAGGTGGGCCCACATGCTCATCAAAGCAAACCAGTTCAGAATCAGCTGATCGTCAGAACAAGGGGTGAATCCTACCCTTGTATATAGATATTTGTTAAATTATTGATTATAAACATTCAATTATACTAATTGAATTAATTATTCATTTGAAAAAACATACCTCCTGAAGTCTTTGGAGAGACAATTAATCATAAAAGTGCAGCCTACCAAAAATGGAAAAAATATGACTTTGGGTCACTTTTTTTTCATATAAGAAGCAAGGTTGTTCCTTTCCTCTTAGCTGGTTCTGCTGCATAAGTACTTAAATGATCTTTGATTAACTTCTTCCAGCAGTCCAGCAAAATCTTATTGTTGGAATCAGTCTATGGAAGGAGTTATTAGCCATATTTCAAGAGTACAATTAATGGGTAAATCAAGCACAAATAATCTTTTAAGTGCTTTGATTCAAGGATCTTATGTATTTATTTACTTATGGCATTTGAATATGACCCAATTAACTATGTCTTTTGGATGATTAACAATAAAAGCTATTACAAAATCAATCAGCAGAGCTCTAAAAGTCATTCCCACCTCATAAGGAATGGAAAAATTAGTCGGCTATGTTAGATTCACATACAATAAATTAAGTTACTAAATCTCTCCATTTAAATTAACAAAAGTATGAAAGTTTACAATAATTTTCATATGTATTTCTCCCTAATATTTTATAACATATCCTAATCTATAGATTTTTAGCAACTTTTCCTAAGAAATACACATATTTTGAAAAAAATCTTTCTTAAATACATACCTCTTTGTTTATTATGTTATTCAAAGAAAAGTAGAGTCTGAAAGATTTCTGTGCTCCAGAGTACTTATTCATTTGGAAAGTCTGGATTAAATTAAATTTCTTAAAGAAACTTAACTATATTAAATTAATTAAAGAATAATGGAATTGTTCCTTTTTTCTAATTGTGTCCATCAGTATTTTAGTGCAGATATAAATCTGACTAGAAATTAATGGCAAATTGGTGTTTTTGTCTTAACAAAATAGGGCATACATCAGAGATGGAATTCCCTTTTTTTTACTACCAGTTCTGTGGGTGTTGCAGGTGAAGGATACTATAAAACCTTCAGTCAGAGGGGGTATTTGCCAGTTCTCCGAACTACTTAAAATTTCCACTACTGGTTCTCCAGAACTGGTCAGAATCTGCTGAATACCACCTCTGGCATACACACAGTGAACCCCATTGTTCCTACTAGGTTTCTCTAAAACCCCAGCCATAATTCAATTGCACTCTAAGCCACTTCCCTTCCGTAATGCTGTCACAAGCCACTTTGAAGACCCAGATCACAATCTTCAATAAACATCAAATACAATCCTTCCTCTAGCTTTCCATATTTCCTAGTTTGCTGTTTCAGCCTCTGATCTACACCCCATATTTCACTGGGTTGGGATATATTTTCTTAATGGGCTTGCATCAAGATCCAGAGGAAGGGTTCTATTAGAAAGAGAAAAGGTAGAAAGAGAAATGAGGCCTTACCTTCTCTTCTTTTTAAAAGGTCACTTCAGAAGTGAACCATCTGCTGCTATTGGCTCCTCAGAATTTTTGCAGCCTTCAGGTGTCCCTTAGTCATCTACCAGGGTTTTCTTTAATGCCCCTGTGTCTGAAGCTCTTGGAATGGGAATTCCAACCCCCTCAATCACTACAGGCCATATTGTGCCACAGAGGGGCACTCTGAGTTCCTGAGGTCTTCCTTCATCAAGTAGCCACAACTGTAAACTAGTTCTGTGAAATGATTAGAAAAGGGCAGTGTCAGCTGACACTTAGGAAATTAGGAGTTCTAGCAGGTTTCACACATATTTTCAAAATTCACCAATTATATAGCATTTTGAATGTTTTGGAATTAGTTGTGCCAGCTATGCAGTTGGGCAGCTGCAACAGCCCAAAGAAAGATTCTATTACTTTACTACTAGTTCAAGACTAGGTTAGTATGGATTATGCAGTCCTAATAGAGGACCCCTGATTTTTCCAGGAGCAAGTTCTGGGTTTCATTTATGTATTGTAGCTTTACTCTCTGACATGCAGTAAGAGGACATCTGGTTTTGCTTCTAAGCTTCTGGGTGAAAATAAGGAGAAGTAATTGGTCAATTAAAAAGTTTTAACCAATATATACTTTGTATTGGATTTGTAATATTGGTCTCAAAGGACTTATTGTAGGAAATAGCCCTTCACTAATAGAAGGGGATAGGAGGAAAGCCACACACTCTGTTTTAATTAGGAGAAACATGAGATTGAATCTGCCTTATAACTACTGAATCTAAGAATGCAACTGCAGTCACCTTCTTTGACATCTTTAGTTGGACATTAATTCTAAATGGATATTCTATAACCTTAGTAGTTAATTCTGTCATATCCATTTGAGAGTTGCTGTTATTAAATTTGTTTGCTGTTGAATGCCACTAGACTGTCATGGTTTACAACAGCAAGATATACAACATAATAAAGCATTTGTAATACTAATTAACCAATTAACTCAAAAACAATATCACAGTACTGATATTTATAAAAGTAAAATAAAATCCTAATAAACGCCAACTACAGCATATATAGAGACCGCCCCCCCCAAAAAGAAAAACCCCATGGTGAACTGCCAATTTCCAAAATCAAATTTCCTAGCAGTTTGATTTTTAGCCCCTTTGATAGGTTAATACCAAAGAGCACAATCTAATATCCAAGAGGAGACTGTTCTATAGTATTGTACCATGATAAAAAATTAGCACTTTCTATCTTCAGTCTTGAAATGGTGCACCACCACCAAATTTTTCTAGTTTAACAACCTTTAAATGAAGTTGGAGCACTCAATCCTGCACTTTCCTGGGTGCTAGGTTGTATAATAGATAATAATAAATCAAAAGTTGGCATTTTCAATTGTACTAAGGCAGAATCCTCTGGAAAAAAGATTATATAATCATGAGAATGAGTTCTAGATAATAGACTAGTGCATTTTGAACCAATTGCAATTTCTGAGTAGCAATCCAAAAACTGCAGAAGTCCAAGCCAGAACTGAAAATTCACTATAGTAAGGGAGGACTATAGTTGGTGCTACCAGAAAAAACAGGATAAAGATTTTTCTGATTAAGGCCTCTTCCTGTTCATCCTGAAATACCTCTGAGCCCAGGAGGACCTCAAACTGTAGACTTGTTATTTCAGGGCCACCACTGCAAAAGACCACAATGGAGCTTGCAGATATGTATATGTACAAATAGCAACCCTATTTTATTTGGGTTGAACTTTAGCCTCTTTCAACCTATCTAGAAATCTTCACCTGATCATATAACAATATTTTGCTGTCACCTCCAGCTGGGTCTGAGGTAAAAATATAAACCTTGATATTGCCCCAAATTGTTGAATGGTTTCTCCCAGTATTTTAATATTGGTATTAAAGTCCATGTATGGGATGGGCAGAGGAGAGGAGAGGAGAGGAGAAGACTATTTTCTGTGTGTTAGGAAGAGGATTCCCTCTCCTGCCAGCATTGACTGGAATCACCCACTGGGATAGAAATAACAGCACCTATTATTCCCAATCCCCACAAGCTATCAAGAGGACACCACCATTGCTAATATCAAAACCTGATGATATGTATTGCTAGATTAAGAAGATTCTACAACCCACATCAAGATACCAATACTGTGACAAGTTTCCTCAAAAACAATGAGAGAGGTTGGGCAATCCTGGATTAAGCAGGATATGCAACATATTCTCTTTCAAGGCTGCTGGTAATCTCTTCCTAAATGGAAGGGTTGATCATGTCCCAGATACAGCTCATCATGACCTCATTATTCAAAGACAGGCATGGATCAAGATATGTGGCAAAATTTATAGGAGATAGAGTTCTAATTACTTCTTCAAAGTCTTAAGGTCAAAAGGATTTTCAGCTGTTCAATACCACAGACAATACTGCTACCTTTCAAAAAGATCTTGACTGTGTATCAGAATGGTCAAACAAATGGCAACTTCAAATCTCAACAAATAAATGCTCTGTCTTACATATTGGCAAAAAAAATCCGAAAATAAAATACAAGCTGAATAGTCAAGATCTTGTTGATGATCCAAGCTCTGTAAAGGACCTTGGAATACTCACCTCTAATGATCTAAGTGCTAGAGCCCACTGCAACTACATAGCCAAAAAGGCATTAAGAGTTGTTAACCTAATCTTACGTAGCTTTTTCTCTGGTAATATCACACTACTAACTAGAGCATACAAAACATTTGCTAGACCAATACTCGAATACAGCTCATCAGTCTGGAACCCACATTACGTATCTGATATTAGCACAGTTGAGAAAGTCCAGAAATATTTCACAAGAAGAGTTCTCCACTCCTCTACTCATTGTAGAATACCTTATGCCACCAGACTTGAAATTCTAAACCTAGAAAACCTTGAATTACGCTGTCTTCAGTCTGATCTAAGTATGGTATATAAAATCATACATTGCAATGACTTACCTGTCAATGAATACATCATCTGCAACCATAACAACACAAGAGCACACAATGGATACAAACTCAAGGTTAACCGGACCAAACTTGATTGCAGGAAATACGACTTGAGCAACAGAGTGGTCAATGTCTGGAATACTCTGCCTAACTCTGTGGTTTGTTCCCCAAACCCCAAAAACTTTAACCATAGACTGTCTACTATTGACCTCACCCCTTTCCTAAGAGGTCCGTAGGGGGCATGCATAAGCGCACCAACATGCCTACCATCCCTGTCCTATTGTTTCTTTTATTTTTCTTATATGTACCCATTTCATGTATTCATAACTATGTATATACTTATACCTATTATCTTGTAAGCAATTGACAAATCAAAATAAATAAATAAACATACTCACACATGGGTCCATACCCATAAACTGATACCTTGACAAGTCTGAATTACTTTATTGACAAAATGCTGGGGAAAATGGTTGAGTGAATAAGTAGTAAATGACCTACAGATACAGTACTTCATCTTATCACCATGTTTTATATTTAACTTGAGATTGTACTCATTTTTCTCATTTTTCTCTACTATGACATATTACTTTAGCATTTCTGATTCACCTCACCTTCAGTGAATCTAGGAGATCTTTGAGATCAGAACTTTGAATTAGAGCACAAGAAAGAATGCCTTAGTGACAATCTTTTTGAGAGCCTGGATTTCCTTCTGCTACCACAGGCTAACAGGTAATAAATGGAAGTGCCATTCAGATCACTGAGAATCTCTTTAAGTGCACTTCTGGATCTATTACATGGCTACATGAGTAGACACTCCTACAGAGTACATCACTTCTGCAGAAGTTTCAAGTTGCAGTAAATGTCAGTTGGACCAGAAAGTTGTCTAACAATAGCATTGGGTTCAAGATAAAGCTCTGTATATTCTGCTCACAGCTCAACTACTACAGGGTAAAATGGGATTGAACATACAATATATCTACCAGAATTTGGGGGAGACAGCTATTATTGGGACAAGTCTATAGTAGCCATGGAGGTCAGAAACTGGTACCCAGGGAAAGGGGATTAAAATTATTCAATTTTAGAAGACAAGTACTGCTCTAGCTTGGAGATCTGTTCAAGGAGCATGAAGATAGATCAAATCGGGGAGCAGGGCAGCTAATATACCAAGGTGCCAGCTTGTCCCTAAAACTGAATTTAACAAGCAGGCAACATTGTAAAGTCCATTGTGTAAATATAATTTTAAATGATAAGGAGAAATGCAAAACTGAAAATAGATTGAACAACAATAGATGCATATAGATATATACTTTCTTGGATGGGCAGGCACTGTCAGATATTTCCATTGTAGTTAGCAACAAATGAAATTTAAATAAATAAATATCTGAAACGGTATCAACAAAAGTACCAAAATCAATCACTAAAAACAAAATACTTCAATGTTCATCTCTAACCCTATACAGTACCTAGAATATGATGCCCAGTTCTGGACACTAAATTTGAAGGACATTAATAAACTGGAGCTCATCCAGAGAAAAGTAACCAATCTAATAAGGAGCCTGGAAAGAAAAACCCGTGATGAACAGTTAGACGCTCTGCAGAAGAGCAGATTGCAGAGAGACATGTCATCTGTTTTTAGGTACCTGGATGCTGTCATGGAAAAGATGGTATAGTATTGTTTAGAGTTTTCTGAGAAGATAAGAAAAGAAACAATAGTTTTAAATTGCAAGGAAGCAGATTTTAAGTGGACTTTGGGAAGAAAATTCTAACAGTAAGAGCTATTAAGCAATGAATTGCTTTGTGGGGTAGTGGGCTTTCTTCACTGTAGGATTTTAACAAGAGGCTGAATAATTTTCAGAGACATTGTAGTGATAGATTCTTAGGCTGAATAGAAGATGAACTAGATTAGGGCTGTCAAACTTGCAGCCTGGGGGACGAATGACCATGCCCAATTTAGTGAAGGGGGAAAAAGTCACACTACATCACATAACACTGCCATGATGATGCAAGGCACTCCTGAACTAGATCTTCTTCAAGATCCATTCCAAATCTTAAGTTTTATGATTGTGTGAAAATATATTATTTTCAAATTCAGATTGATAGGTATATTCAAACTATGTTTAATTTATTCTACATTTTTGTTCCACTTTGGAATGTATATCCAAATTTATGTTGGGGTTTCTTGGCAGACAAAAGGAGGATCTATTTCATTAGCCTACATTTCTCTCTTTATATAATCATTTCATGGTTCAGTAAGAAAATAATTTGCTTTGAGACCCTATTCAGACCTTTCTTGGTCCTTCACATGATTGTACTGTTTCACTCTGCCTAATTATAGGAATATCCATCTCCTACTGTGAAAAGTGAAGTTCAAGATGAAAGAAAGAAAAAAAAGAAAGAAAGAGAGAGAGACAGAAAGAGAGAGAGAGAGAGAGAGAGAGAGAGAATAAGCAAACTATAGAAAAAGAAAGAAAGAGAAAGAAAAAAGAAAGAATAAAGATAAAAGTAGTACTGAGGCTAATGTTAAAGTCTATTCCCAAATCAATAGCAGGCTAAATCCCAAAATAACTCTAGTAAACTTTATCCCCTACACTAATAATTATCATATTAGAAACTTCTCCTGATGAATTATTTATATAAATATTTCCAGAAAAAAACAGTTCAGAATACAGAAGAAAATGGCAGCCCTCTTTAACATGTGATAATAGGAAACAATGCTCTTAAAAGAAAATGTGAAACAAAGAAGTGCTAAACAAGAAACGAAGTTCAATGTGATTTCTTGGTTCATATAACTTGTTAAAAAATAGTGCCTGGCTTCCCATTGCTCACTGGACTACAAAATATTCAATTCCATATTAGGTAGTTCAGAATGCTATGACAACCCACACAGTTAGCTTTAAGGAACAGATGCAGTACTGGTTGCTTTGCAAAAAAAATAAGATCACATGCAGTATTTGGCATAGATGTAAAAATTGTGATGATCCATGTTTTTGAAGTCAGCCACAACTTTAAGTGTCCTTCTTAAGGCAATTTTGAAGGTTTTTTTTTTTCTTTGAATGATGGCCATATGGAATTGAAACCATCAATATAGTAGATTTTTCAATGCCATGCTATTTGTGGCTCTATCTTTGTGCTGAGGTAATATTCAATACCATCCTAAGAATTTCCATGACCTATATCTTCAATTGCCTCTTAAATCTGCATCTCTCTCCAGTTTTTAGAGTCTATGTATTTTTGATGAGGTTGATCAATTATTGAGCAACCCAATTGTTAATATTAGGAAAGACTCCTAACAAGGCTCATGGATACATAAACAAAATATTTATTAATATTTATTGTTTAAACATAGCGCATTTAAAGGGACTTGGATAAGCTAGGTGTTACCTATAGCTTCCATATTTATATGTATAAATAAAATGTTCATTGGAACTATGAGCGAGACCAAGTCAAATATAAGGGCTAGCTGGGCAATAGCCAGATCCCTTGGTGTTTCTTCAAACATTTCACCCAGAGATTTATCAAAATCATTAACAGAGTTAAATAAACTATAGCACCATTGACCAGCAATGAAAGAAGTAAGTACAGAATGAGCTGCAGTGCACTTTAGTGCTGCTTGGTTAACTTTAATTATTTTGAATGATGCCGTGTAGAGTACAGTCAATGAAGTAGCTAGGTATTAATGGCACTGATAATAGCCTTGATGACTGCTCAGTGGGCAATACACTTTATAGCAATAAAGTAAGTAACAGTGGTGACATTTTATTATGGACCTGGAATTCTCAACAGCCAACCTGTCTGGGATATGGAAAAGAAACAAAAAATTCTCATAAAGTGGCCATGTGTTTCCATATTTAGCTACAATAATATTAGAATGATGTGACAACTTTACACAAATGATGCAATTATGCACTTGACACATGTTATCTGAAACAAGTACATAAATGGTGCCATTTATAACACGACATCATAGTTCATATGTCATAATTTACCCCCACCTTCTCTGTGAACATCATTTTGCATTGAGTGGACCCTGACTTCTGTCTATATGCATTATTTTATCGTGCACCTGGGCTAAGCTAGCAAGATATACAGCTCTAAAAGAGTGCTTTGTTTCAGATATTCAAAATTATCTTCCAGGTTGGCAAATAGAAAAAAAAACAAGATTATTTTTTGCTGCTTATCAGTATAGAAATTTCATTTTCCATTAGAGGTTGGAAAAGCTGATAGATCAGCAAATAAGTACCAGCCTTTGTTTGCCTGATAGGAATAGAGAAGCAGCTATATTTGCATATCATTTTCACTAAGGCAGAGGTTTGAACTGGTACCATATACCAAATAGTAACTGGCTATATGGGAACCTAAAATATTGCATCCTTTCATAAACCATAAAGATGATTCCCAGGTTCATCCTCAGATATCTCTAAAAGTTGTGTAATGAAGAATTGTTGACTCATTGTATAAGAAAGTAAGTGATCCAAAATTAATTATACATATAATATAGATGGCTTTTGCAATTTACAACACTTTCATAGTATCTATCTCTAACATCTCACTTTATTTCAACTCCTGTGTTTTGTCTTCTTGCACACTCAAAATTCTCATAGACCAACCTTAATATTGGTTTAATCTGTAGTAATTCTAGTTGTCTTTAGTAAGATTTACCATTTGAAAACCATTTGAAAATAAAATGGGAATTATAGATAAGCAGATTTAGTGGGAAGTTCTGTGTTTAAATAGGAAAAAAAATGAAAATGTTACTCTTGTGGAGATATGTTAGAGCTCTTGTTAAAAAAAAATCCTGCCACAAGAATCAGGTAAGGTGGAAGTTGAATTGGATGTAGATCACTAGTTGACAAAAATCTTTGTTTGCTTAGATGAAATTTACTCTGTTTACTTATAGTTGTTGCCCTGCTAGGATGTCACAGAATTAAAACCTCAGATATAAACCCATGGTTTATATAATTATATTTGCACTTCATCTTCTGTTCCTTCCTGGAAAGCGGAGTGCTGTTATCTGCCATGATACAAGAGTTTGAGATTTGCCAGGGTACTCTTGCCAAAACAATAACAAATATAAAAAATGATTCACAGTGATAGTTGCAGGATTAAACAATTAAATGGTCTGTTCCATTTGCCCTACCGATCCATCTTTGACACCAGTTGCTATGTATCTGAAGGAAAGATTATGTAAATTTAAGACATTTCCTTTGAAGTTCAGCAAAGAATATAGAGAATATGCATACATTAAACTCCTGCATCTTGTCAACTTAGTTGAAGCCAAACCATGAAAAATTTAATTTCCCTAACAAATAGTTTCATCTCACCTATCTGTACATGCATATGCATGTATTTATGTTTGTATCTATTAAGATTCTACAGTGCTTTGGTTAAATTTAAAATAAACTCCTTTGGAAAGTATAGGATTATAAATGAAACGCCTGTCTATGACTCAGAAAGCAGTTTCTAGGATTATGTTACTCAGTGGAAACTTCTGGATGACAGCAGCATCCTTGAACATGATAAATTTGCTTTAATCAATTGTACCAAGGTGCTACATTTATGTTTGTGCATGGTTCAAGTCATGTTTTCTGAATAAAATCTTAAACACTGTTCAGCCTTATTATAGATATCTACTATAAACCACACATCGAAAAGAAAAAGGCAGAGCCAGGACACACGCCTTCATTAACTGAATTAGTAACAACTAATAAAAGTAATTGCCTACTAAGTAAAGTATCTCATTTACAAAACTGATTGAATCTTATCTGCATATACCCACAATTCTCTCTCTCTCTCTCTCTCTCTCTCTCTCTCTCTCTCACACACACACACACACACACACACACACACACACACACTCACACACACACAGAGAATTTCTTTTTGTAAAAACAAAACACCAATAAAGAAAAAGAAAAATAGTGGGTATTATCTGAAGGAAAGTGAGGGTAATTACATTAGGAAGGGAAGAAATGGGAGGGTTAGGGTTAGAGACAGAGATTCTGTTTAAGCATTACAAAAAAGTTAGCATTCATTAGGGAAGCAACTAGTCTTCAGATATATCCTTGTTTTCAGCAAATTTATCAACAATCACCTTCCTCTAATGGTAATGTTTTTGCTTATATCTTCTTCTATTCTAATCAGCTGAAAGTAAAAAGGATTCCACTAATTCAGAGCTAATTGTTTCTCCGTAAAATATTTTCTCCTTGTCAGTAAATATACAGTAGTATTGTATATACAATCCTAACAAAGATGGTCCAGCTGGGAAACTATAAAAAAGGAGCTCCTTATGTTCCAAGATCAGATTCCAAAAAAAGCGCAGGAACTGATTCTAAATATTCATCTGCAAACTGGTATAATTTGTATTCAGAAAATATTCTAAAGAGGAAGACATCTCTATTAATGTTAATTACAAATTTCTGGGAATCTTTATCGTGAAATTTTTAAGGCCTTTCTGGAATGAGGATAAGGGAATAAACTTTTTTTTCACCTCCAGAGTTTAGGCAAAGGTAAAAATAACTTAGAAACATCATGAGAAAAACCAAAGCTGCACATTGCCATTATTGGACTGTTGGTACATAGCTTATTGTGGTCATAAGACAAGATAGAAAGAATTTATTTAATGAAACTAAAACACGACAAAATAATAGATATAAATCATAATGATTGGTATATGATTTATTCATTTGGGAATATAAAACTAGAGAGAATAAACATGGAGTTATCCATCAAGAACAGAACATTGCCTCTACTTTTTCAGTCAACTTCCTATATATGAGCTAATTCTCAGGTTTTTGTGTTCCAAGCACTATCAATACATAAAAAGAAGACAGTAAAGATGTGTGTTTTTTTTTTAAAAAAATGTTATTTAGATCAGCTTCAGTTCAATATAATGAAGGTGCAGTATATTTCATTGCAGTTCAATCAAATCCATTTAGAAACTGCAGTATGACCCACCAGTCATTCTATCCAAATTTAATTGTGAAGTGTTTGGATTCAAATTGATTGTGTTCAGTCTTTGCTATTGATTGCAATGAACTTGCTTTATTCAACAAACTTTGCCTATGCATAGAGACTTAGTGCAAAAGATCTGTTAGTCTATGAACTTTAGATGAGAGGTTTCCAAGGAGGTGAAAAGATACCTTTTGAATGCAGGCAATTTTCTTTTCTTTCTTTTTCTTTCTTTCTTCTCTGTGTCCCAAGTAATTGTTTATTCTAAGGATTATATAAAAGGAAAAAGATTTCCTACTTACAAAATGTTTGAATACAATTTAGTCAGATCTTCATGGTTCTGCAACTTTGGTGTAAAATGACAAACACTCTGGCTAAACTTTCTCTCAGTTTTGTCTTTGAAGCTATGTTAGACAAAAGACATGAATTCACTTTGGTAGAGTATATTTATTTATTCCTGCTCCAGGTCATTGACAAATGAAATCTGCTTAGAATAGGCATACAAATGGAAATCAGATTAATGACTTATGCCCAGCACCTCATTTCTGGCTTTTGGATAAATAGGCTGATCAGATCTACTCAGTTCAAAGGTACAACAAATGGAGAGAACATTCTCTCCAATAGAGAGTTTTTTTCTCAGCTTGATGGCTTGTGGATGAGCTTCCTATATGGACACAATTTTTTGGATTCTAAATTTAATAGTCCAGTATACCTACAGAATACCGAATTGTAGTGTGTTGATATAATAAGTAATACTTCCAAATTTACAATGAATATTTTTCCCCAAAAAATTACTAACACATAAGTTAGCCAGTTTAAAATTCAGGTTTCTTTCAAAATAAAGTTTTAGGTAGGAATTATATACTCTTTTGGAAAAAGAACAAGTGGGAACCTAAGAATTCCACCAAGAAATTGATGTTTACTTTTAACATTGCAATATAGCAACATAGTCTCTATTTTCACCTCTTTCCACTAACATTAAGTAAGTACAAGTTATAATATGATATGCACATCAAATACAGATACCTACATTGTGCAATAATGGATTCAATGAATGCATGCTTTCAGCAGAATATCTTTCAAACGGCCCTTGTAGTAACTTATTGTGTGTTGTATGCACCTCATGTAAGATAACTAGAGCTACAGGCTGCCACTTGGACCCTTTATATATAACAATTATATTTCTCTTCACATGCCTTCTGTTGCTTTTGTACAATAGGCAGACAACAACAGATTTGTCAGCAAAATGGCTTTGCTCTCAAATAATAAAAGGCAACTTGCAAGGTGACATTTAGGTGGAATTCAATTCACTTCATGCTGTTTTCTACTCTTTTTGTTTTATGTATGGTATATTTCTCTCTTTGATTCTCATTCTAAGGTCAGCGGAGCAGAGGCAGTTGAGTCATTATTAAAAGAGAAAGACTTATTTGGTTTGGAACTGACTCTTGGGCAATGGTGAGGATTTCTCATTCAGCAGTAAGTGCACCAATCTCTTTTAAGATAAAGTGGAAAAACTGTCCATCTTGCAGAGAATCAATCAAGTTAAAATTAAGATTTATTTGACACTATGATGAACTATGTCATCAGGTTTTTGTGAGATTTTCACACATTAGTTCCAACTGGCATTCTATCTTGTTATTTGTCCCCTTAGTAATGAATATAATAATGTAGGAATTGTATTTTAATTGCATATAATCTATTATTCTTTTTGATATTGGCCATGCCATATGAAGTGTGAGGTACAGATAACCTGCTCAGAACCAATTCCATTCATAGGGTTCAACTTTACATCAGTTATAGACATTTCAGTCTAATGTTACAAATTCCCAAAGCACCCCACCAAATGCAAGGTACAATAAAATAGCAACCTGTTATGTGATGGGATTAGGATTAAGAAAATGGAACTAACAAATTAAAAATAACTTCTATAATATGAATTTAAAATGATTTTATATTCATTTGTTCAAAAATGTTTAGAGATTCATATATTAACCTTTTCAACTATATCTTTTTCAAGTGCCCATTTAAAACAAATTGTGTTGAATTTTTAATCTTCTGTATTTCCAGAATAATTTATCTTCAAGTTTAAAATAGTGGACAATGATAGATGGTGGGGATGCTATGCAGCTATAGAAGTTACTGGAAGAAACAAACTACCCTGACTCTTTCCAATTGAGATTCAGATGTGGCCTGGATCCAGATTCAGCCAGGGTTGCTATAATATCCTGTTTGATTCTTCTGCAATTTTTGATACTATTAATCTTGATATCCAGTTGAATCAGAGGTGATATTCAGCAGGTTCTGACCAGTTCTGGAGAACCAGTAGCGGAAATTTTGAGTAGTTTGGAGAACCGTCAAACACTACCTCTGACTGGAGATTTTACAGTATCTTTCCTCTGCCATGCCCACCAAGCCACACCCACATAACCGGTAGTAAAAAAAATTGAATCCCAACACCAACTTGAATCATAACTGTAAATGGAGGTTTAGGGAACTTTCTTATAGCAGTTTATTTCTACTTCTGAGAGCATCTCAAACAACAGTATTGGGTGACTGCACCTCAACACTCTGGCTGGTATGCTGCAAATCTCCAATGCTGTTAAACACTGAGGAGATGAAATCAGAAGTTTTAAAGTTAATATGTATGGACATAATGATGGGGTATATATGGAAACTAAGGTTAAATTTTCACAAGACAAATGTTTGTAATAAGTGGTTCTTGGATTTGGAAATCAAGGACTTCCCTATTAAATGAGATTGCATTTCCAGAGCATACGTGTATTTTGGAAATATTGTTGAAGATGTCATTTGATTGCTCAGGAACAAGGAGAGACTTTGCCAGTTTTGATAGGTATAAATACCTGTGACATATTTTCCTGGAAAGGGAGCCACACCAATAACTTTTCCTTTTGTCTCCTATAAAGTACTAGTGTCAAATTATCTCACAACAGGGCAAAATTGGTGATCATGTCACTGCACGGAGAAGTTGGCTGTCAATTAACTTTCAAATTGGATTGCAAATTTGCTGTTGACTTATAGAACTTTAAATAACTTGCGATATTATTCCTAGCAAATATGCTAGCTGTTTCAGATAAAATAGATTGCTAAAATGATTGGGGGAAATGTTCATTGCCAAGAACTTCCCCGTCCTAGCTGATTTTCTCAATTAATGGTAATGTCACTTTGATATACTCTCTCTCTCTTAAAGTTTGTGAAGCACTGTGGAAGGACAACCTCACAGTGGTTAGTTTCTTTCTTTTTCTTCCCTTCTGGGCTAAATTAACTGACTGAATCTGTACCCTAACTTTGAATGAATAATACCCCCTGCACCTACTGCAGTAGATACAACATTTGGGGTGGGTGGGTGGTTGCATTTTGTATGCTGGATAGCAGGAAAAGACAGTACCAAACTTTTATTTTTTTTTCTAAGAGATGCTAAAGGTGCTTCAGGACTGAGGTAATGAATACTTGACTGAAAATACTAAAAGCACCAGCCAGTAAAAGACTAAAGGCATCAGGCAACTAAAGATTAGCTTAAAATTGGCTAAAAGTCAGGCTGAGGAGTGCCCACACAATCTACAGTGGAAACAGCTGCCAAGGATACTAAGTGTGTAAAGGGTAGACTAGTGTATGCATCAACTGGATTGAATGATCTTCTGTTTGAAGTTCTTATTCTTACTTTCTTTGGAATAATGATTTAAAACAGGGTGTATAATCCACAAGCCCGGGGCTGCATATGGCTCTTCCAGAGCCTTGATACCAAAATTACTATTTGGAATATTGAAAAAAGGAATTTTATTATATATAAAAGGTTTATATAAGGTTTATAAACATGAATTTTTAAATCAAATGGACAACAATACGTTTGTTTGTTGTTTGTTGTGACCTTATGTTTCTGAGTGTGGATCCGAATGTGTTGTTAGGATCCCAAGGTGTTGTTAAGACTAAAAGGTCCTCAATTCTCTAAACACACCTTTGTACCCCTATGTTAAAGAAAAGTAAAAAAAAAAACCAACCAAATTCTAGCCAGGTCATAACAAAGAAGAATAGAAAAGGCTATGATTCAAAATTGTTAACAAAGCAATTGGGTTGGATAACATAGAGTTAATCCACATGATCAGGTTGTCCCAGTGTAAACAGAGGAAACTGACCAGGGTTGGATGCTAGGAATGCACAATTTGATCCTCCATCTACTCCCAGGTAAGCAACCTCCACCTGTCTGTTTCTACTAATCATCAAAGCAGCATTTTCTAACTTCTATTGATCCAAGTAGAGTTGTCTGATTAAACCTATCACATTTCATTTTTTTAATAGGCAAATTTCTCTTCTGCAATTAGCTATTGTGTACTAGCCATTTAGCAGGAACATTTCTTCTACCTGGCTGCTGCCCTCCATTGCCATTTTTATTTTATTCTTTTAAGAATATCAGAGAAACTGGACTTTGTTTTCCTTTTGACAGATAGAAAATTGGACAATGAAATGGTAGGCAAAGAGCCCCCTCTCTTCTTCCTCGTCCCCTCCCATCCCCCTCCTCCTCCTTCTCCACACTGCTAGCACCACCACTACCATCACCAGATGCCACTTTCCCTACTTCAAATACAGGAAAAATGGCAAAACTGTATATAATTCCCCCCTTTCTTTTTATTAATTTACCAATGAACTCATAAACTAATGAACCAATGAACTATGAAATATGAGAAAGAGTCAGTGAACACCAGTTTATGTTAAAGGAGCATCATTTGAAATCCCCTGTTCTGCAAAGTCCATCTGCAGAACCAAAACTAATTGGTACTTGCTTTCCTGACATGGTAGATCCATCAACTGGAATCATTGGAAAATGATCCAGACTAGTATGTGTTGTGGCTCCGGGCTTGGATTCAGCTCCTGTGATATGAGTTCAAGTGAGGAGGTCATGGCAGAAAAATATGAGCCGGCATGGCTCAGTGATTGGACTGATAACCAGGATGAGGAGATGGACGTGACAAAGGAAGACAGACCTGATGTATTAGAATTGTCAGGACCTTTGACCTCCTCTGGTTCCTTATCTGATCAACATCCGGGAATGGCTGACAGGGAAGTTTTGAGAGAGTCCTCTAGTGGAGATGAGAACTTGGAAAATTTGTGGTTAAATGTAAAAAATAGAAGACGGTTGAGAAGGCATATCAGCTGGAGCGAATGAGGAGAGCGAGTCAGTAAATTAGCACATTGCCTCAATGAGTATAAAAGGACACAGCTGGGCTGGTACATTTTGCCAGGAACAAAGTGACTATTTGAGTGAGCAAGAAGCTCTGAGACTGGAGATTTATTGCCAGGACTGGTTTGCCGGACAGAGTAAAGAGTTATGCTGTGGTTTCTGCCAGCCGTTATCTTGTAAGACTTCTTTCCGTTTGATTTAATTGTGAAACGGCTGCTTTCTGTTTTGTTCGTTTGAATTTTGAAGGGGAGTCATAACAAGTATGGTAGCCAGAGCTAAAGAAAATATTGAAATCTGAAAAGGGGATTCTTAAGCCAGCTTCATTTCTATTTGGTTTACATATGGGAGTCAAGCAGCTTAAGAATGCAAAGTGCAAAGCTTATACTGTACTAATATTTTAGAGATACAGTATTAAGTTATTTATTTAGTGCATATGACTCAACTTTCAGGTTCACTGCATTCAGTTTTTTAAAAGGTTAATAGATGCATCTACTTTTGGGGAGAATATTATATCTCTAAACTTCTCAGGATAGCAATCAGAGTATCAGTATACTCTTATAGCAATCAAAGTGCTTAGTAAAATTTTAAATATTCTATCTAGTCCACCATGGAACCTGATTCTTCTTCAGATAGAAATGAAATTAAATGTTGCTCTCTGGATTGGAATGGTCAGGAGTCATGTTGACCAACAGCAGAGCAAATAATGTAATCTCTGTGGAAGGGCTGAAATATTTGGACTGAGACAAGGTGTCATTTCATCAGGCATCATTTCACCAATTGAAACTTCTGAAGAATCTGTAAAAGGCACGCTATAATTCCAGGCTGGTTGAGAAAATGTGCTTCTATTTTTCTCACATCATAACTCACTGCCAGTTATCTTAATTAAAAATATCAATGCTGGGAAAATGTTTCTGGAAACTTGAACATTACATTCCCCTCTCTTTAAAATAGGTTTTTAATTGCCATACTTTCTCTGTCTAAAGCAGTATCATTCCCCAATGAGTGACCCCATTCACTACCCACCTTCCTTCTACATTTTCAATATGAAAAATCCTTTATTATTTCACATGGACTGACAAAGGTGTTATTGCTTAATTAGAAGAAAGGCATATGAAAGAGGGGAAAGGAAGCAAACCCTGAACCACTGTCATGCTGAGAGTCACTGTCTGCCAGAGAATCACTGCCATATTACCTAAATGCAGAGTAAACTACATTTCTAGTTCATATTAGCTCTTTAGAACATATCGGTTCAACACCATTTGAGTAAAAGGGCCCATAATGAGATTTGCAGGATTCTTTTTCCTTTATCTCACTATAACATTTTAAAGTTGCCCTTCATCTTTATCAGAATAATCTGCAAATATAATTACATTAATACACAGTGCAACCGCTCTGTCATGCTAAAGTAAGAAAGCAGGCAGTAAACAAAGTTAATAATGAAACAGATAAGGTCAATCAATTAAAAATTTAGAGTAACCAAAGTATTTTTCAGGTGGAACTAAAAGTATTTCAATATTAGTGCCACACATTCTTCCATAGATCAGTTTTATTAAAAATCACATTTAACCATCAATAGACTTAGGAGTTTAAGATTAATATAATGCATGAAAACTCTAGTACTCTGAGATGATGTGGATGTGGTTAGTCAGACTCAACATTGCTCCTTTATGTCTATGGCGATTCTCAGTCATCCAGGTCATGGTTGTCCCAAAGGTGCTTTTTCAATAGGCAACTGGACTTTCTGGTTTTTCTTTGAAGATGTGTCACTTCTCATCCAAAAAGCTTCTTCAGCTCTGAATGGATGGTGGGGAGTGGAAAGATTTATACTCCTTGCAGACTGCTGATTTGAAAGAGGGGTCAAAGTGACCATCTAGGTCAGTGATGGCTAACCTTCTTGGGCTCCTGTGCCAAAAATTGTGTGCGCACTTGTGCATGAGCTGCCAGCATGCCAGCACCCAGAAGACAATGCATACATCCCTGCCCATCCCCTGTGCATGCACATGCAATCCCCCCATGCCTCCCACAGTGCCCCCTTACCTGCACTGCACTTCCCAGCTGATTTTTGGACCCTTTGAGGCCTTTTTTGGCCTCCCAGAGGCTTGCTGAAAACTTCTGCAGCCTTTGCAGGCCGAAAAATGGGTCTTTTCATCACTTCCGGTATTTCCAGAAATATAGGAAGTGACAAAAAGGGCCTATTTTTCAGGCCTGCAAAGGCTTTCCTCAGGTCTCTGGCAGGCCAAAAAAGACCTCAAACAGGCCAAAAATCAACTGAGAGGTACGTGCATGCACAGCAAGGTAAGTGTGTCTGCAGCTTGCGTGCAAGTACAAATGGTTCTGCATGCCACCTGTGGCACATAAGCCATAGGTTTGCCATCACAGATCTAGGTCAAAATTGAACAGCCCTCTCTCAACAGAGGTGTAGGGATACAATATCATCTATCTCCAGTCTACAACACAATCCTTTCAACAATTCCTAGAATGCTTCACACTCATTTGCACTACTCAGCTGACCCTGACGATACAGATAAACCTCCTAGCTGCCTGCAAGGAGTATAAATCCTTACATTCCCCACTATCCAGTCAGAGCTGAACAAGCTTCTTGGATGAGAAGTGAAATGTCTTCAAAGAAAAACCTGAAAGTCCAGTTGCTGCTTTAAAAAGCACCTTTGGGACACTGCTTCTTTACTTATTTCTTTTATGATTATTGTGCATTTTCTATTATGTTGTACTCATCCAGAATCAGTCTGAAATTGTTGTTTCCTAAATGGAATACATTGAATGAAATTTAACGAGTGAAATATTGAAATGTACTGAGGACAAAATTGTGTCTATCTGGAAATGAACGGATTGTAATATCATCAGACCACACAAGCACCATATTGAGGAAGGTTGGTCTAGGTCCTCTGCAGGATTCTACCACTAGTGGCTTTGTTTTCCATTAATCATCTGGTTTACATTCTCCTTTCTTGTGATTCTTGACTACTATTCACCCCATCTTAATCCTGATGAAATTTATAGTAGTCCAAGTGTCAGATAAGTTCTCAGCAATCCATGAATCTCAGCCTTGTCATAGTTACACTGATGTTCTGCTTCCTACAACAGAAAGAGCATTCATTTCTGAGGACTTACTTCACCAAACCTGGCTGTACCATCAGAAAAAAAAGAAAGGAAAAAGAAAAGAAGGGAAAAAATAATAAAAATATTGGACAAGGCCATAGTAGAATCCAAATTTTTCAGCTGTGATGAAGTACCAACATTCACATAGCAGTCTTTCAGTACTGATGAAGCACCAATCTTTAGATGGAGGATGATTCTGAACAGATTGAAATAAAAGTTCTAGAGACTGCCACACCAACTGATACAACTGTGAAACAGAATGGCTTCATAGTATGCAATTCTATGCTGAGCTGATGATTGCAGAGGCATAGTTTGAATTGCTGTGGCTTTTAAAGTCCCTTTGTAGCATCACCTAGGTAGCAGGCTTTATTATTTTCCTTATGCAACACTCAAATTATTCAGGAAAAAAGTGGAGAGGGGCTATCAGAATTTACAATCCCCAGACTGGCAGTCTTCCATGTTTTAGTCATGTGTGTGAGAGGGGGTGGGTAGGCAGTCATTCTCTTTCAGCCCTAGGAAGGTTCCAATAGCAAACCATTTCAGAAAAACCTTGCCAAGAGAATGGTTCAGGTAGTTGCCAAGAGCCCACACTGACTTGAAGGGACAAAAAAAGTCTCTCTTTCCCCCCAAGTCTTGAAAAATAGCATCTAGGAGGTTTGTGCAAAACATAAAGGTTTCTAAGCCACTCTGACTCTCATCATAGTTAGATCAATGGTGTTGCTGTTTTAACATCTGTCTCCAATTCCATCTACTTATTTATGCTCTCTTCATTATGTGCACAAACATTGTGTGAATTGACAACAACTTAACCAACTACAAAAGGAAGGGTAAGCTCAAGCAAGAGTTTTGAATATTTTATATAAACACAATTAAAATGCCATGCTGAATTAGCCCAATGGGGAAAATCCCTACAAAGTGTATTTATAACATGAAAGGCAAGCTAGTGAGGAAAAAAAGAAAGTGAGACAAGCAGTGACCAATCTACCACTCATTGGCACTATTAGTGACTTAGCTTAGGTTTCAAATAAAAAATTATTGTTGATGGTGGTGTTAATTTTTACAAAGATAGAAGTTACTATGTAAGACAAAAGTTTTATATAAAACATGTTTCTGTATTGCATACAAACAAGGAACAACATCTGTCTGTTTTAACATTATTCTTGAAATTTGTTTTATTGATATTTTTGAATCTGCTCTAAAACCCCACAAGACATTTCAAACATTGTCAGAAAATCCAGTTATTGAACTGTGTCATGAATAACTAAACAAGGAAATGAGAGAATATGGTATATGGCAGCATTGTAAAAAGAAAGCTGAGAAAATGCCTTTCTTCCTTGATGAACAACTCTGTTTTCTCTTTCTCACCTTTGCATGTACACATACAGAGAATCTAAGAAAGAATTTATGCTCACGGAAAGTATCCATGGCTAAAGATATTGCTATCCTCAGTTGCGAACACATAGTTTCCCTATCTAAGCTTGCATAGTTTTGGCACATAAATTCCGCTAAGGAGTCAAAAGATGGACCAGCAGGGACAGGACTAGTGAGAGAGCTTGAAGGATCATTTGGCTTGGACTGGCCTCAAATTTAAAGGCAATTTTAAATACAGCAGCTTTTATTTTATTTATTCATTTTGTTGTTTTATTTTATGCTCTCTCATTTTGTGGATGTTCTTATTTTGTTTATGGATACTCATTTTTAAAATGTTAGCTAGGGATGTTGAAAATTGCAACAGGCCTGAGTTTATTTAGATATTTGAAAGGATATGTGCCTGAGTAAGTATATTCCCATTCTTCTATAAATGTTGAAAAGGTATGTATATTGCATATATTTCCATAGAAGGACAGTCTTTCTTTGCTCCTTAGGAATGTCTTATACACATATAAAAACATGCAGAGTAATAACACATGTCACTCTAGCAGTCCTACTGGTAGAATTAATAAAAATAATATATTTCTCTTTAAGTGAGGGAGTTGTTCTAGCCGTCTTGATAAATGTGATGTGTGCCTATTTCTCAAGAAGATATTACAGAACCTAACAGTTATTATCTCCTGTCATTTGTTTTAGATCACAATTTCTGAGGGACCTCGAGAAAGTGGATTAGTTTTCAGTCATATTTCCGGTTCAGGAAACAATATGGAGGCAGTACTGATTTTGTTGATAACCAGTGCTGGAGCCAGGATGAGGGTGATATGATCCTCCTTGTTCTTCTCAACTGTCCAGAATTTGATACCATCAATTAAAATGGTACATTTTTGATTTGCTGGTGAGATTGGGGGAGAAGAGGCATGTGTTTATGGTGTTTCTCCTTTTTCTGTGGCCAGCTCCAGTTACTGTTGACAGGAGGGGAGAGAGTTTGAATCTCAAAACCCTGATTTGTAGAGAACCATTGGGCTTGGCTCCCATGTTTAATATTAACATGAAACTGCTGGATGAAGTCATTTTTTCCACACAGGGTTGGGCATTCCAAAATTCCCAGCTCTACATCTTGACCCAGGATACTAAGTGATATTGTCATTGTGATGTTCCAGTGCCTGGGCGGGTCTTGGAGTTTCGATGATGAATAGGTTTGAACTCAGCCTGGCAAGACTGAATGATTTTGTGCATAGTTCTACTGGTGCTGTAGTTTTCCTTCTTTAGTTCAGAATGGGGCTGCACTTCCAATTCTTTAATTTGGATTTATAATTCTATAAATGCTGGTTGTCCAACATTCCCATTTCCTGCTTAAAGTTGTATTTGATCTTTTCTAAGGCTCATCTGGTGAGTCAATGAACCTTTCATGGACTAGGACTTCATTCTCACAGTCATTCACATCTTATAATTTTGCTTGTGACTTGTTGCATTCTCCTTTATGGATTCAACGAGTATAGATATTGTATTAATTACTGTCAGTGCCACGATAATTGGAATTAACTTTCTACATTGGGAAATTTTTGGATATAAATCATCTATATAAATTAGAAGGCAATTCTGAATAACAAAGGAACCCAGCAATTGAATTTTATTTCTTGTGATTTTCTTCTTACACTGATTCTTTACTATTCCTTTCTGAGATGAGATTATATATATGGTTGAGGAGCCTTCCAAGGAATTCACTTAGATGTAGCAAATTCTGTATTCTTGTGTGCTAACAAATAGCATTCCATATTCAGCCACATGTTCTGATTTTCAGTAAGTAAGCAAGTAAGTAACTATATAGCTAGGTAGCTGGTAGGCAAGCAAGTAAGTCATACTAGAAATTAATCACTCTTATTACACGTTTTATCTTTATGCTGCATCACCTATAAGTCATGGAATCAATTATTAACCAATCCATTATCCTCCACTTAGAGACAAACAACCTATTCTGTAATAAACAATTTGACTTCAGAAAAAAACTATCCTGTAATCTGCAATTCTTACATTGTAAAAACATATGGACTACACAACTCGATCAGGGCAAAGCAATAGACACAATCTACATAGACTTCTGTAAAGCCTTTGATTCAGTGGTACACAACAAACTACTCCTAAAACTAAAATCTTATGGTATCTCTGGACAACTGCATAACTGGATAGAAGCATTCCTGTCAAACAGACAACAAATGGTCAAAATTGGGAGCGTCCTATCAAATTCTGTACCTGTCAACAGTGGTTTCCTCAAGGCAGTGTTTTTTGTTTGTTTGTTCCTCTTCACTGATGATGTAAAGCTATTCAATACCACAGACAATACTGCTACCCTTCAAAAAGACCTCAACAATGTATCAGAATGGTCAAACAAATGGCAACTTCAAATCTAAACAAATAAATGCTCTGTCTTACATATTGGCAAAAAAAATCAGAAAATAAAATACAAGCTGAATAGTCAAGACCTTATTGATGATCCAAACTCTGTCAAGGACCTTGAAGTACTCATGTCTAATGATCTGTGTGCCAGAAACCACTGTAACTACATAGCCAAAAAGGCATTAAGAGTTGTTAACCTAATCTTGTGTAGCCTTTTCTCCAGTAATATCACACTATTAACTAGAGCATACAAAACATTTGCTAGACCAATACTTGAATACAGTTCATCAGTCTGGAACCCACATTACGTATCTGATATTAATACAGTTGAGAAAGTCCAGAAATATTTCACAAGAAGAGTTCTTCACTCCTCTGCTCATTGCAGAATACCTTATGCCACCAGACTTGAAATTTTAGACCTAGACCACCTAGAACTATGCCGCCTTTGGTCCAATCTAAGTATGGTATATAAAATCATACATTGCAAAGACTTATCTGTCAATGAATACTTCAGCTTCAACCATAACAACACAAGAGCACACAATGGATACAAACTCAAGGTTAACCGGACCAAACTTGATTGCAGGAAATACGACTTGAGCAACAGAGTGGTCAATGTTGGGAATACTCTACCTGATTCTGTGGTTTCTTCCCCAAACCCCCAAAACTTTAACCTTAGACTGTCTACTATTGACCTCACCCCTTTCCTAAGAGGTCTGTAGGGGGCATGCATAAGCGCACCAATGTGCCTTCCGTCCCTGTTCTAAAGTTTCTTTTATTTTTCTTATATGTACCCATTTCATGTATTCATAACTATGCACATAGTTGTTCCTATTATCTTGTAAGCGATTGACAAATCAAAATAAATAAATAAATTTTTAAAAAAGGAGCAGGGTTTGGAACAGGACCCTGTACATGTTTTTGTTTTGTTTTTTCAGATTTTGACCCTCACACCCCAGATGTTCCTTGTGAATCTGAAAAACTGAAACTGATGAAATATTGATCCCCATTGGCTGTGAATTGGCAATAGTAAGAGCATAATGAATAACTTGAATAACTTGAATAATTCATCATATCTTTTCTTATGTTCATTTATATACTTCTAAAACTCTTGTGTCTATAATCTTACAGGCTATTTTACAGAATATGTCAAAAATCTAGTATTTAGTATTTCTAGTATTCATTTGATTTGTCAATCGCTTTCAAGATACAGGTATAAGAATAACATAGTTTGAAATACATGAGATAGATACTTAGAAGAAAAAAAAAAAAACAGGACAGGGACAGTAGGCACAATTAGTGTGCTTATGCATGCCCCCTACAGGCCTCTTAGGAAGGGGGTGAGGTCAATAGTAGACAGTCTAAGGTTAAAGTTTTTGGGGTTTGGGGAAGAAACCACAGAGTCAGGTAGAGTTTTCCAAACATTGACCACTCGGTTGCTGAAGTTGTATATTCTTCAGTCAAGTTTGCTGTGGTTTGTATCTATTGTATGCTCTTGTATTGTTATGATTAAAGCTGAAGTATTCATTTGCAGGTAGGACATTGCAATGTATGATTTTATATACTATATTTAGATCAGACCGGAGATGGCGTAGTTCTAGGTTTTCTAGGTCTAGAGTTTCAAGTCTGGTGGCATAAGATATTTTGCAATGAGTAGAGGAACCAAGAACTCTTCTTGTGAAATATTTCTGGACTTTTTCAGTTGTGTTAATATCAGATACATGATATAGGTTCCAGACTGATGAGCTGTATTCAAGTATAGGTCTAGCAAATGTTTTTTTTTAAAAAACACAAACTTTATTGATTATAAAACTAAAATATCAAACAAACATATACACAACACACAGAAGAAAAAAAAGAAAAAGAAAACAAGAAAAAGATTAAAAACTAACAATTCTACTATCAACAGTCTATGGTTCCTTGTTTGTTATCAATATTGGTGATATATTTACAAATACATCTTATTGCGAATATATAATTACTACCTCTTTTACATTTTACATTGTTTACTAATATATCTTCTATTTTTGTTCTATCCAGTCATATCAGCATCTATAATATTCTGATGTTTCTTTTTCCTTAAGTGCTAAGGTTAACTTATCCATCTCTGCACAGGCTGTTATATTCTGAATAACCATTTCCTCTGTTGGAATACCTGCTTGTTTCCAACACTGTGCAAAGGTTATTCTGGCTGCAGTAAGAATATGCAGTATTATATATATTTGACATTTTTAGAAATTTGTCTATTAAATATCCCAATAGGAAGAATTCTGGTTTTAATTCAATTTGCTCCACCATTATTTCCTCTAACCATTTTTTTTATTCTATTCCAGTATCTTTGGGCTTCAGTGCAGGACCTCCATATATGAAAGAATGTTCCCTGTTTCTTTTTACATTTCCAGCAATTCGGATTCATGTTAGGAGACATTTTTGCTATTCTTGAGGGTGAAAGATGCCATCTATAAAACATTTTATAGGCATTTTCTTTATATGCTGCTGATTTTGTAATTTTATTATTCCTTGTCCAAACCTTTTCCCATTCTAATAATGTAAAGCTTTGTCCTATGTTCTGCTCCAAGCTATCATGTTGCCTTTGACTACTTCCTCTTCTAATTCCATCTCTAATAAGTAATTATAAAATTTAGTTATATTTTTTTTATCTGGATCTAATAGGATTTTATCTAATTGTTGTGCCTTGGTATAAATTGCAAAATTTTTCTTTTCCTGGCTATATCTATTTTGAATTTCCAAATAAGCCCACCGGTCTACTTGTAGCCCTTGTTCTTGGAGATCTTGCTATGATTTTAAAGTTCCTTGTGCATCAAGAAGGTCTTTGTATTTTATCATTTTATTAAGAACTAGATTATTTGGGTGTAGCATCGCCTCCATCATTGAGATCCAGATTGGGATTTTTAAATTTTTTTTTTATTTTGTTCCAATTGGCCAATGAGGAATCTCTAATTATATGTCTGTGGAAATACTTCTGCTTAATTTTTCCAGTGTCCCATAAAAATGCGTGCCATCCCCTCTGTAAATCATGGCCTTCTAAAAATAAGATCCTTTTATTCGAAAGATTTACCCACTCTTTCAACCAGAGTAAGGAGGCTGCACTATAGTATAATTCCCAATTTGGGAGTGCCATACCTCCCCTGCTGTTCATATCTTGCATTGCCTTTAGGTTTATTCTCGTTTTTTTCCCTTGCCGGATAAATTTGGTAATTATCTTGTTAAGTTCCATGAAGTAATTTTAATGTATTTTTATTGGTATTGTTTGGAATAAGTAAATAAATTTGGGCAGAATATTCATTTTTATAGTGGCAATCCTCCCTAATAAGATTTGCAATTTAACCCATATCTCTAAATCTTTTTTGACTTGCTATAATAATTTATTATAATTATTTTCCATTAGAGTTTTGCATTGAGCCATCAACCAAATTCCTAAGTATTTAACTATTTTTACTATTTGTAATCCCATTATCTTTTCCAATTTTAGTTTTTGTTTTTCTGTTAAATTTTAATTATTAATTTCATTTTTTCCCTATTAATTTTAAGTCCTGCAACTTTTCCAAACTGATCTAACTCTTTCAGTAGTTCTTGACCTGTTTCAATTGGTTCCTCTATGAAAAATACCATATCATTCGCAAATGACTGGAGTTTATATTCTTCTTTTTTAATTTTTAGTCCTTTTATTCCTGGGTTCTGTCCAAAGATAATACGAAGAGCAGGGGAGATAATGGACATCCCTGCCTGACTCCTTTCTCTATTTTTAGTGAGTGCGTGTACTCTCCATTAATTATAATATTCGCCTTTTGTGAATCATAAATTGTAGTCACGATGTTTTCAAATTTAGTGCCTAAATTCATATTGTAAATTTGTTGGATTAGGAATTGCCAATTTCGATTGTCAAAGACCTTCTGTGCATCCAAGAATACAAGGGCTATTTGTTTTTCTGGATGGGCTTCATAGTATTCCAAAACATTTAATACTATTCTTAAATTGTTCATAATTTGTCTATTAGGAAGAAATCCATTTTAATCTTTATGTATATATTCATTCAATATTTTTTTCAATCTATTTATGTCTAGCAAATGTTTTGTAGTTAGTAGTGTGATATTACCAGAGAGGAAGCTAAGTAGGATTAGATTAACAACTCTTAATGCCTTTTTGGCTATGTAGTTATAGTGGGCTCTAGCACTTAGATCATTAGAGATGAGTACTCCAAGGTCCTTGACAAAGTTTGGATCCTCCACAAGGTCTTGACTATTTAGCTTGTATTTTATTTTCTGATTTTTTTTCTGCCAATATGTAAGACAGATTCATCACTAGGAATCTAGGATTCATCACTCCTGTTGAATTGAAATTTCACAACTTTATCATAAAACATTTGTAGTGGTCAGTTCCTCATGTTTGGCTGTGTCCTATGGTTCAACATGGGCTACTTTCAAGGCAGATACATCTCTGAATATTGCTCTGAATTATAAAGAACTTTATATTACTATAATAGAAGCTCTGCCATTATTGAAGATATTGTAGAATCCCCAAGGAATCACAGGTTGTCTCATTTGTTCTTAAGTTTGAGAAAGAGGAATAAAACAATTTTCACACACACACACATTCTCCTTATTAATCAAGTATCATTTTATTTGTAAAGAATCAGAACAGAAATAAAAAGTTTCAGCCAAAACAGAATCACTTCCAATTGTTACTTAGAGTTGATGTTTAAGAAAATCTTCGAGCCTGTATTTAAATAACAGGGAAGAAAAGTAATGAACCAGATTTTCATGGCCAACAGGAATAGTTAAAGAAAGTCCCCTCTAACCATTACAAAGGAAATTTAAGCAATAATTCATTGCTTTTTTAAAATAGAAAATTGGACTTTTGAAGACCTAAAATGAAAATCCTCTTCAGGTAAATGCTGATGAGTGAAATCCTGATTACAGGCTCATCATCCATCTGCCTACAGTCTTTCTCCCCCATTTCATTCAATAGTCTGTCATGCTTGCTACTGAGAAATGAATTCCCTTCACTCTGACATTTCATATACTTACTGATATGGCATATAATGAACATTCTACAAAAGTGTCAGCTTCTAACAAAATTAACTTTTTTATTGCATTAATGTTTTGTTTGCAACAGCCCCAGCCTTGGAGCTAAGATCAGACCCTTAGTAGGTGTTTAATTCTGAACAACATGAACATTTCTGCTCACAAATCAACCCTACTCCCACACAGCCTTGACTTTTTCTTTAGAGTCTTCTTAGAGCAGAGGTGTCAAACTCAATTTCATTCAGGGCTGCATCAGAGTTGTGTTTGACCTCGGGGGGAGACAGCTGTCAGGGGCACCTGTTGTGACCAGAGCTGGTATTCAGCAGGTTCTGACTAGTTCTAGAGAACCGATAGCAGAAATTCTGAGTAGTTCGGAGAACTGGTAAATACCACTTCTGACAAGATTTTACAGTATCCTTCCCCTGCCATGCCCACAGAACCGGTAGTAAAAAAATTTGAATCCCACCACTGGTTGTGACCTAGTGCTAAGGCAGGACTTCCCTCAGACCCTCCTTCCCTCCCTCTTATTATAATCTCCTTCCTCCCTCCCTTCCTTTCTCCTCCCAACTTCCTCCCTCCCTTCCCTCTGCATTTTCCTTTCTCCTTCCTTCCCCTCTTTCCTTCTTATTCCTTCTTTGCTCTCTTTCCATCTTTCCTTCCTCTTTCCCTGTCTCCTTTCCTGTCCCTTCTTGGATGCTCAACTGCAAAAGGAGAAACTTTTCTCCCTTTTGTTTTGTTTTTAGATTGTTTTGAGAGCCCTCTGCCACTGAAAATGGAATGTAGGGGTGCACCTGGCCACTCTGAGCCCTGTTTTTGGTCGTGACAGCCTCCTGCAGCCCTCTACCAGCAAAAACACCATTTTTGATGGCAGAGGGCTGCCGGAAGCCATCACAGCTGAAAACAGGATCCAAGGTGTTAGATCTGGAGGACGGCTCAAGAACAGCAAGGCTCAGATAGCAACAACAGCTCTTTATTTGTGACTTCAGATCTGAGCAACTAACCCTAGCTGCAGCAGCCCCTTATATAGGGCTGGCTGCGGCTAGGCAGCCAATGAAGGCGATTTGAGTTTGCCGCTCTTGGCAGGGCCGATCGCGGCAGTCCGTTTACTGGCCAATCGCATCAGTCTATGGCGACCAATCACGATCGGTTATCAGCGGGCCAATCAGATTTGCAGGCTATGAGCCTGCTAGTCCGGAACACCCCTCCCCTCTCGGTTCCGTTTAAGGGGTGGAGTAATATAGTCTCGCAGGTAGGCAGGTCTTCGCACCTGTCTGCCTGACTTACGCAATTCCACTTGTCCCTGTTCAAACTCGGGTTCAGATGGACTGCTTGCTGGATCAAACAGGAACGGTGAACCAGTGCCATGGTTAGGGCTCTCCTCTGGTGCCCCCGGGGTGATAAGAGTCCTCAGCCTTTCTGTTACTGCCATGGCTCCCGGGGCTCGCTGAACCTGCCTGGTTGCTGCTTCTTGGCGAAGCATTTGACTGTCCAGTCTCAGCTGCAGCTGGTGAGTGTTGCCAACCATGGTGCGGTGATCTCGGTGTTAGCTCAGAATAAACAGGTGTTGGTTCTAATTCTGAGTTCACTGCTTCCCCTCCCCCCCTAATGTCAAAATTAGGGTCAGGGTTGGAAGATGTGGTTAGTCTGGAGCGCAGTTGGTCAATATGGCGTTTCCATGGTCTGCATCAGTGGTGAGTAGACGGTAGGAGCGGGGACCCGTAACTTGAGTTACTTGGGCAAGAATCCAAAGGGGATCCACAGAAATTTTTTTTGCGAAAACAAGGTCTCCTACCTTGAAAACATGGTGCTTGCTGCTGGAACCCAGGGGCTTTTCCGGGGTGTAGGCAGGGTGCAAACGATCTAGAGGCGATCTGAGTTTCCTGGCCATCAGGAGTTCAGCTGGGCTCTTGTTGGTCGTGCTGTTTGGTGTGATGTGTTGTAGGAGCAGCATTCTAGTGACTTTGTCGTGGATGTTGCCTTGATCCATTTTCTGCAGGGTTTTCTTTGTAAACTGAACTATTCGTTCAGCCCGGCCATTCGCCACAGGATGAGCCGGCGATGTGAGTGCGTGTCGGATGCCCCGTTCCACTAAATACTGTTCAAAGGCTAAGGCAGTAAATTGGGGCCCATTGTCAGAGACCAGGACATCTGGTAACCCGTGTGTGGCGAAGAGTCTGTTCAGTTTTTTAATGACCGCCTCAGTAGTGGTTGCTTTCATTTTATTGACCTCAAGCCAGTTTGAGTAGGCATCAACAGTTATTAAGAAGGTGTGGCCTCTCATAGGTCCCGCAAAGTCAATATGAATGCTAGACCAAGGACCCCTGGGTGTTTCCCATTCTGCTCGTGGGGCTTTAGGTGGAGCTGAGTGGTTTTCCTGGCATTTGTTACAAGAGACGACCCAGGTTTCGATTTGTTTCTCCATACCAGGCCACCAGGCGTAACTTCTTGCCAGCGCTTTCATACGCACGATGCCCAGGTGTCCATTGTGTAGCATTTGCAAGACCCTTTTTTGTAACTTAGTTGGTACAACAACTTGGTCTCCCCACAAAATGCACCCCTTTTGTGAAAAAAGTTCCGTTTGTCTGTTTTTAAAAGGGTTAAACATTTCCTTAGTGTCGTAATCTGGCCATCCCCTCTCCACCCAGCCAAGAACTCGTGCCAAACAAGAGTCTCTTTTGGTTTCAAGGGCGATGTCTTGGGCCGTTAGTGGAGGCGATGGCATTGTCTCTATTTGCAGTACCGGGAGTGTGGAAGCTGGGTCTTCCTGTGGCTCGGGTAGTGGTGAGCGGCTCAAGGCATCTACTGGGGAATAGATTTCCCTGGGCGATACTTTAATTGATAGTCGTAGGCAGCGAGAAATTCTGACCATCGCGTCATTCTGGGGGAGAGAATGTGTGGAGTAGGTTTGTCGCCCGCCAGGATCCCAAGTAGTGGCTTATGATCCGTTGTAATAGAAAATGGTCTCCCATAAACATATTCATGAAATCTTTTAATTGCAGAGACAATAGCAAGGGCTTCCTTATCTAATTGGCTATAGTTTCTTTCTGTTTTTGATAAAGTTCGTGAAAAAAATGCAATTGGTGCTTCTGAGCCGTTTGGTAGGACGTGGCTCAGGATGGCCCCTACCCCAAATGGTGAGGCGTCACACGTGACAGTCAAAGGTAGTGTCTCATTATACTGAATTAGTACTGCCTTTGAGGTAAGGAGGTCTTTTACTTGCTGGAAGGCGTGTTCCTCCCGATGTCCCCAATTCTAGGATGCCCTTTTATCGAGTAGTCTATGAAGGGGCTCAGCAACAGTCGCCTTCTGGGGTAGGAAGATGTTATAAAAGTTAATGAGTCCCAGGAAGGCTTGGAGGTCGGTTTTGTTTTTGGGTCTTGGGGCGTTTTTGATAGCTGCCAATTTTTTTTCTGTGGGGTGGATTCCTTGCTTGTCAAGGAGGTAGCCAAGAAACTCCACCCTTTCTGTGCAAAGCTGGCACTTTTCCTTCTTAACCTTGAGGCCAGCATTTTTGAACCTCTGTAGGACTGTTCTGAGGCATTTTTCTAATTGTTTTTTTGTGGGTGCTGCTATTAATACGTCATCAAAATAGGGCATGACCCCTTTTATACCTTGTAATAGTCTCTCCATCAGGCTTTGAAAGATGCCTGGGGCTACGCTTACACCAAACTGGAGCCTGTTGCATTTGAATGCACCACGATGTGTGACTATAGTTTGGGCTTCTACAGTCTCAGGATCAACTGGCAGCTGTTGGGCCAGATCTAATTTTGCGAATATTTTGCCCCCCAAGTGAATGCAGGAGATGTTGAACAACTGGTACTGGGTAGGCACTCTGCTGTAGCGCGTGATTGAGGGTGGCCTTGTAGTCACCGCAGATTCTTATGGACCCGTCAGGCTTTATGGGGGTGACAATTGGTGTCTCCCATCGGGCGTGGTCAATAGGTTCTAACATGCCTTGCGCAATTAATTTGTCCAGTTACTCGTCAATTTTGGATTTGAGAGCAAAGGGAACTCGGCGTGGCTTTAGGCGAATGGGTGCGATGTTGGGGCGAAGATTAAATGAAATAGGGGACCCCTTGTACTTGCCTAGGCTTTTGTTGAACACTTCTTGGAAATTGTGGACGAGAGCCGCCTCCCAGTCATTGTCTTCAGTATGATGGATGCCAGCCATTCCGATTCCTAATGGCGCGAACCACTGAAGACCCAATAGACTTGGCCGGTCTTGGTCTACGATGGTGAGTGGTAGAATTTCCTTATGTCCCTTGAACGAGACCTGCACATGGTGGGTACCTGCGACTGGAATCTGGTTGCCTTGATAGTCTTTCAGTATGAGTCTCTGACTGCTGAGGTCTTGGCGTCGGATGTTGGGGATTAGCTGCTTGAGTGTTCTCCAGGATACCATGGATAGTGATGACCCAGAGTCACTTTCCATGTTGCACGGTTTGTTTTCAATCGTGACCTCTACTCGGATCTTTTTAGCGTCAAGTGATGAAGTGTGGCCGATGGTGTTGGTTTGATGAGCCTCCTCTCGTCTGGGGGTGTCGTTAAACCTTCGGGGTCTGCTGTACCAGTTCCATTGGTTGCTAGGGCGGTCCCTCTGCGTGGTGGCATTGCCATCATTTCTCTTTGGGCTGCTCCCTCTCCGTCTGGGGCTGGAATTTCTCTTGTTTCTGCATACCTTCGCGATGTGTCCCCATTTCTCGTAAAAACAGCATATGGCGTCTAAGAATCTGCATTCGGATCGGGGATGGTTTCCCCCGCATCCGGCACATTGGTAGTTGGATTTGCGACCCCGCTGGTCCCATTGCTCACGTTCTGACCAGAGCCTGTGGACTTCTTCTTCCTCGCTGTCTGAGGATAACTCAACATCTTTGTGATGGGTGGTTGATGTGTACTTGTCTGAAGGTTTCCCAGCATTGTGGTGGGTTGGCGGTTGGTCCCGCTGGTTCGACGCATTCGTGCTGCCGATTTACGAGTGGCTTCGGCTGCTGTGGCGTCTGCTATGGCATCTGCAAGCGAGATGTCTCCCTTGGCCATGATCTTGCTCTGGATGGTTGGGTCTCTGAGGCCAAGGACGATGCGATCTCTCATGGCTTCTTCGAGGTTGGTGAAGCCACACAAACCACCCAGTTTCCTCAGGTCTGCCACAAAATCCCCAACGCTCTCATCTTCACGTTGGTCCCTCTGGTAGAACTCATGTCTGCGAACGAGAGTTGGTACGGCTGGGGCATAATGGTTGCACAGGATGGGAGCAAGGGTGTCCCAATCCATGGTTTTAACTTCAGCTGGCTTGGCTAAGGCTTTAGCCATCTTAAAAACGGCTGGTCCACAATGGGTTAGAAAAATGGCTCGTTTCTTGCTGGGCGTGGCATCTTTGAGGTTGTTGGACTCCAGGAACATTTGAAATCTGTCCATGTACAAGTCCCAGTCTTCGCTAGCTGGATCGAATGGTGCGGGTGGTATAGCGCTGCTGGCCATGTCGCTGTCATTGCGCTCTGTCAGCCACGTGCTCCTTTGGCTAGCTCAATTTCAATAGCTTTTGTTGCCTCCGCATCCCACCTTTGTCGCCAGTGTTAGATCTGGAAGACGGTTCAAGAACGGAGGCAAGACTCAGATAGCAACAACAGCTCTTTATTTGTGACTTCAGATCTGAGCAACTAACCCCAGCCGCAGCAGCCCCTTATATAGGGCTGGCTGCGGCTAGGCAGCCAATGAAGGTGATTTGAGTTTGCCGCTCTTGGCAGGGCCAATCGCGGCAGCCCGTTTACTGGCCAATTGCATCAGTCTATGGCGACCAATCATGATCGGTTATCAGCGGGCCAATCAGATTTGCAGGCTATGAGCCTGCTAGTCCGGAACACAAGGGGTGTATGCAGTCCTCCTGAGCTTCATTTTCACTAGCAGAGGCACTGTGGGCTGGCCCTTCTCTGTTTCCGGGGCGGCCCCATGGGCCAGATTTAAGCACCCAGTGGGCTGGATCTGGTCCATGGGTCTTGGGTTTGACACCTTTGTCTTAGAGCTATCATATAGTTTCTTAGTGGGCAAAAATTTCTAAAAGTAGTTCATTTCAATAACATTGAAATAAGGGAAAGACAGCAATTAAGTATTTTCTTTATTTTTTCAGCTTTTAAGTGGATTGTTTTAGATAAGTTATCTCCTGTTGAAGATCTTTTTGCTCCAAACATAAAGGACTTATCATTTTTTAAAAAAAGAAAAGAAGAAGGATGATATATAAACCCCACTATTCTTAATTTATCAGCATTCATTAAACATTGTAGGAATTGTCTTAGCTTCAATGCACCCAACCACAAATAAATTTGGCACAGGCATGAGCAATTTATGGATTATTAAAAGTAAATTGAAATTCACTACTTATGAAAGTGGAGGCCCTATGATTTTCCCAATGTTGCTGAACTATAACCTCCAGTAGTACTTGAATCACAACAGTCTGATTTTTTCAGTTAATTCTAAATTTTAAATTGTAATAAGACTTGTTTCTTGACACATTTATTTGCAGTTACATGGGATGAAAAGATGTGTATAGATTGGGATTCCATCCACTATCACTCTCAGTAAATTGGCCATACTCTTCTCCTTGGTAATCACATAAATTGTCCTCTCTGTCCCAGATAGCTAATTTTGGTAAGTTGATTCACCATTCCTTATTTCCCTTTTTGTGTTTTCAGCTTCAGCTGCCATCTGTTATGATGAAAAAACTTGAGCTAGAGCTCCAACTGGGGCTGAAAGAAACTAATATGATGGCCAAACAAGCCCCTACTATCATTTCTAATAGTAGTCTTACTTAACACTTTGAAACTAAAAAGAAAAGTTTAATCTGTTCAGGTTGAAGAAAAGCTGTTTTATTCATCCTGATATACCAAATGAAAACTTAACCATACTTTATGATAAGATAGTGTGCATAAATATAAATGTTCCAGCAATGGTGTCACCTCATATGTTCCATATCAGCCTTCCATCTTTCCGAGGTCAGTAAAACGAGCTCCTAGATTGTTGGAGGCAATAGGCTGACTCTGTAAACTTAGAGTCCTATAAAGCACTGTGAAGTAGTATATAAGTCTAAATGCTATTGCTATTATCAAATTAGAGGATTGAGCTAGAAAAGATAAACCTGGCAAACAATAGTTTCAAATAACATTTTCTCCTGTTGGCTACCATTTGCTCAAACAATTCCAATTGTAAACCTGTTGTTTTAAAATGTTGACCAGAATTTAAATACACATGAACAACTACCAGCCTAGCTGACTTTGGTCTCAACAGCTGTCATGATAGACAACTCCACCATCCCCCCAGCTCCTTCACTAAAATCCTGGGCTTTTATGGCTTCTCTGGGCTGCTCATTTTATTCAGGCCTCTGTGGGACCTGTTTCCATGGAAACAGGCAGGCAATCTGCAGCTATTGACAGGACAGGATGGTTTTGTTTTTAAGATGCTGGACACATAACAGGTGTATTCTTACCAGTAAGTAGCAAATAATATTGAAAATGTAGGACAGTTAGATAATGGGATAAGCATTTAGAAAAAGCATCATTATAGAATAGTCCAAATACTTTAGCTGTAGGATCATACTGGGTATAAACTATGCATCTCCACCATAACCTGCAAGAGCATTTGAAACTCTATACATGGTACTCTCCTAACTTTTCTCCTAAGAGGCCCCAATTAAAATATGTCAACCTTCTGCATTTTATGCCATTTTATAACAATTAATGAAATGAATAAACATAACTAATTCAATAAACTACAATTGGCTGAATTCACATAATGTGATAAATCATAAACAAACAATTCCCAATATGACTTAGCACATTGGGAAAACATAAGCCATTTACATTTAAATGTTGATGGGAACTGTTTGCTCTGGGTGGATCTCTTTGTAAATGACCTAATATTGTCATCTGTGCTTTATTCATCACTTGATATTTGTTATAATATGTCATCAGAAAATATTAGAATTGCCAAAAGGCATTCCTGAATGAAAAGAAGCATGGAATGTTCTGTCATTTCAATGGCTAATTTGAAGTTAGGAACTATGCTCACTGAAATGTGTTATAGTTTCAACTGAATACAACAAATTGTAATTATGGTTTTGTTTCTTAAATACCATCATCCTTACTTCACACATATTACATGGTTTTAAATCATGCAGTCACAGAACCATAGGGTTGAGACCTTTAAGGTGATCTTGTCCAACTTCCTGTTCAATGCAACATCTATTAGATCATCTCTGACAAATAACCTGCCAGTCTCTGTTAAAGATCCTGAATATCTCTGAAAGAGACAAGTAATTAAAAATATGATGGATTATAGGTTATAGATAGATAGATACCCTACTGAAGGAGCTAGTGTTCCAATAGCTGATATAGTTAGGAAGATATTCCTGATATTTTTTTAAGCTTCCTTTCTTGTAACTTTAACACAATGATTCTGGTCCTAGACTTTGGGTTAGCAAAGACCCTACCTATTTTTTTGTGTATAGCCATTCAGCTACTCAGTATCCAACAGTCACTTGTCACTATTGTTTTTGGTGCCCAAAATGTACTCTACATTCATTTAAGCCAAGGCGAAGTTAAGTGAAATTTATTTATTTATTTTCATTTATTTAAAATGCCCAACCACAAACCCCTGCAAGTATAATTTCTCATGCTCTGAATTTAATGATCCTGTTAATCAGCTCCAAGATAGCATTTGCTTTCTCAACAGCTGCATCACACTGCTGGCTCCTATTTTACTTCTGGATTTCAAGGATACCCAGCATCCTTTCATATATATTTCTGTCAAACCATGTTTTCTTCATCCTATGTTTGTATCTTATGATTTTTCTACTCATATGCAGAAATTCAAATTTCTTCCTCTCAAATTTCATCTCATTCAATTTATCCCACTGCCCTAGCCTTTCTAAATCTTTTTCAGTCTTCTAATTTTTATCTAAAATGCTAGCCATCCCTCTTGGCCTCATGTAATTCATAGATTTGATCATAATTATTTCAATCCCCTCATCAAATCACCCCCTCCTCAAAATAATGAACAGCAGAAGTCCAATTGATTCCAAAAGGAAGCAGAGACATCAATGAGCTACTTTGAAAGTAGTCATTCAACCAATGATGGGGTTTACAAGCATCTAGCTTATATTTTGCAGTTTTATCAAGGAAAATGTCATGAGGCACTCTATCAAAGGTTTTGCTGAAGTCCAGGTATGCCATATCTAATGCATTCTCCTGACCTTCTAAGCTAGAATGCTATCAAAGAGGATATTAGTCTGGAAAATTTGTGGCAAATCCACTCTGACTCTTGTTAAGTATAGCATGCCTATCTAAGAGCTCACATGCTCACAAACATGCTGCTGGTAATCTTTTTGAGAGCCTAATGCAATGAAGAAATGAAGTTGACAGTTTGTAGTTTCATGGCTTTTTTTTCTTTCTCTCTTTAAAAATTGGAATGCCCTTTTCTTTCCTTTAATCTTGTGGTATTTTATCTATTCTTCAGAATATTGCAGAGTGATTTTTATCTTCATCCCTTCCTTCACTGTTCATTTGTTTATTCAATGTATATGACTCATTAAGCAACTCTGGGCACTGACTGGACACTGTATATACTCTCAAATCTACAAATTGTGAGCCTGAAAACTTGTATCCATTTAAATTAACTAAGTTGTCTTTCCGTTTTTTGGTGTACCCTATGATAAAATCCCCCCCCCCTTTCTAAAATTTCCTTTTTATTTTTGATATATCCAAAGATTTCTGTTATGTTGCTATTTTTCAAAAGCTCATTCTTATTTGTAGTCTTTCTAACAGTTCCTATGGTTTCTAGAGACCATTTTGTACTTATTTTCAGTTGTGTTGTCTTTCTTTTATTTTATGCATGTGTCCTTTTTATTTTAGCATTTTAGAAAACTGTGTATGTGTCCCCACTGACCTCTTGATTTCTCCCATTCTTCTTTTTTTTTGGGGGGGGGGATTGTTTGTGACTGTGAATTTTATAGAATTTTCTATAATTCCTGGATGCTTTTCTCTTTTAAGATTTCAAGTTATTAAATTCCACCTGCGTTCCCTCAGAGTTCATCAAAATCAATTTTTGAAATCCAATATGTAGGTATGACTCAGTTGTTTTTCTGAATATCACAAAATGAAGAATAACATAACCACTGTATTTTTTCCCAATCCAAGTGTTTTATAATAAAAATCCTACAATAGTATCATTCGTGTTTCTCTCTTTCATTTTATTCTTACCAAAAAAAATCATCAAGATTCCCATCACCTGACTCCTAAATATCTCCTCAGATATCACCCCACTAAACTTGAGTGATGCCTGTAAGATCATATTTATATTCCTGGGTTAGGATCTCTTTGTATTGGTATATGAAACACAGAGTCCCTATTCTAGTTCCTGCTACTTGAATTATGGTTTCTTGGCATTAGTCCATGATTGCATATTCATATTCTGTACCGACTTCCTTTTGTTCTAGTTTAATAGTGATATTTTTCTGGACTTTCTAAAACTTTCTTCCCAAATTTTATTAGACACATTTTTTCCAAGAATTGTTTGTGAAGGTAGTCATTGTCCCACAATTCAAACTCTTGGTAACAGCATTTATGCATTTAGTTGTTGACTTCCAGGTTCCTGCTTTTACACTTGCACCATAATGTTCAAATGGAAAGGTTGATTAAAAACTTAACTTGATTCCATTACTTTTCTTTTTTTACCCAAGAACTGTAGTATTCAGAGATACTTTCAGAATCTCAATTGGCTTTGTAACTCATTTCTATATAAATATGAGGGAAACATAGTTGTTGGTTTGTATTGTGTTGATAGCCTCTCTGTCATTTTCTCTATAGCAGGCACTTAGAAGACAATAACCTTTGTACAATATCATACCAGTTTTCCATATTGACTACAACAACATGCCTGTTTTCTCAAAGTGACTTTGAGTTTTTCTTTCTCTTCTTCACAGTGCTCCAAGTGTCTTCTACAATGTTCTGTGGTGCAATTTGCTTTGATATCTGTTTATCATCCTCTAGATCAGGGATTGACAACTACAGTCCCTTTACGAACTTCCAACTGGCTCAGGAATTCTAGGAGTTGAAGTCTACAGTCGTAAAGAGGCTATAGTTGCTCATCCCTGCTCTAAAGGGAGAGTATGGTACTAGTTACTAAGTTTCATTGGTACACAATTCTTCCTGATCCTGTTCTGCTTTTGGATTATATTCGTCCACATTTATTTCTGCCAAATGGGTACAGCTTTGGCTTGATTTCTACCCGTCCTTCAATGTTCTCTTCAGTTTTCTATCCCACTTATCCAAGAAGCTCTTATCATGTCCAAGAAGCTTTTATTTTCGCTACTGTATTTTGTCTCTCCTATTTGAAATTCTTTCACTTCAATAGTGAGATCTTGTCCCCCAATAAAGAAACAAGGCTATACTGGAAGCAAGTATAGTTTACTCCATGTAGGAAGACAAACTCTGCATACTTTCACAGTGATGGTGAAAGAACTTTGTTAGGGATATACCCTAGCAAGATCTGTACAGGGCAGTCAGGCAGGCAGGCAAAATATGTGAGATAAGTGTTGTGTAGCTTACACTCAGTAAAAGCAGATACAGTGCCAATTAAAGTAGTTTTATTCCAGCAAGAGTTAAAGCATAGTCAAAAACAGTCCATATATCATACACTTAGTTCAGTCCGTCCAGGGATTATTCATTTGCAAATTCCAATGTCCAAAATGAGAGGTCGGTACACTTACAAAATAACAGTCCGGTGAGTTATCTCCTCGCAGTAGAGAGAGATATGCACAAACTCAGAAACTCCTCTCTTCCGTCTGCAACTCCAGTAATTGCCAGCAAAGCGTCAGGGTCTCGTCAGGGAAATCGTCAGCATCTCTTGCTCCCTCTTATGGTGGTTTCACACCACACCCAAAATTACATGCTTTGCATTTAAAGTAACACACACTTTAAACTAAGAATCATAGCTTATATATATATTATCTTACCCAAACTAGTTAGGTGACCAATGTTATACCTAACAAACTTCCTTTTTTTTCCCCTTGATGTTTCACTTCTCATCCAAGAAGCTTCTCCAGTTGCCTTTTGAAAAACATCTTTGGGACAACCACGACCTAGATGACTGAGAATTTTCATAGACCTTTCAAAATGATGCTTTCCTTGCTGCCCATGCTGTTCAGAGTTTTCCCCTGCCAGTTTCCCAACCAAACTTTGACATATTTTTTTTCACTTTGCTTTTTTGGAATGTGTGTTCCCAGAAGTTGCAACTCTGGTGAGGACTAACATGAACTAAAGGAAATAGATAGGGGAGGGGGAGAGGGAGAGGGAGCGAGGGAGAGGGAGAGAGAGAAGATTGGCAGACTTACTTGCTAAACTCCTGTTTGCTTTCAATAAAGAATAATTAATTATCTCCAAATATTTTAAACATTAGAATTTCTATTTTTAGAAAGAAGCATATAGTTTTAAATAATAAAAATAAATAAAACATCCACAATAGGTTTTGAAAATATTACATGAATAAAGGATAGAACAAAAATGTGAAAAATGGTTACTTTGCCACTAAGAAAAAGAAAAGAAAGTCACAGTTTTATTAGTCATGCTTTAAAAAAGATTATCCCTCTTTTTTTTCTAGTGAATAACTTAGATATTAATAGTGCATATCCTGTGCATGTCTAATTGAAAATTGAATCCCATTGAGCTCAGTAGGAATCAATAAAATTATTCACAGAAAACAATTAGGGGACCATTATGTGGAACTGTGCTTCGTCAAATTGCTGGGATATTTTATGAATAATTTTGTCAAATTATTATTCTCTATAGCCCCATTTCTAACATATATTTTCAGTCAGGGTATTCCAAAGATGTAAGAGACATGGAAATGGCAGTCAATGTACAGACAGAAAAAGGGTTGTTTTTCCAGAGTCAGTGTGACGTCTCTGCACGAAGAAGGCAGATGGCTTCAGATGTTGCAAATCATTATCATAATTCTCTTATCAGACAGTGATAGAGATTAGAGAAAGAGCACTGTCCATTCCCCATGAGTTACAGGCTCAGTGATTGAACCCTTTCTGAAGAAGATTAAAAAATATTCATGGTTTAGGAGATGAATTCCTTTTTGCTCATTTTATTATTCAGCTCAGCTCCAGTTAACCCAATTTAAGCTGCACAACATAGAAGTTATTAAAAAAAGTGGAAAAAATATGCCTATCAACTTTTCATTACATTACTGTTCAGCTTTCACCTTGTGAAAAAGGAGATTTTAAAATTAAACTGTGTTCAAGTATACACCAAATGTGGAATGGGCAAACTTAAGAGGCAAGTATTATAAGTCTACCACACCACCTTCCTTTACACATCTGCAAATGCCAAAAGGCAAAGCAGGAAAAGCAATCCAGATGCAATCCATTTTTGTTTATTTTCATGTCCATGTAGCTACTGAAGAAACAAATTTCTTTCTAAGTGTTTATTTTTCTTAATCTCTTCCTGCCCAGTTGGAATAAATGATAGCAATGAGCAAATTACTGATTGCTATAAGCAATTATCGAGTGAAGAAGATATTTAATGTAAGAAAACAAATAAATAGTCTCTTCAATTTTCCACACCTTTATTTGGATCATAAATTTTCTTCATTTTTCTACTTTTTTTAAAGCAGTACCAGCATGGTTTTTTTTTTTTTTACATTGTAAATGTGAGGTAGAAGCATAACAAATGTGTAGTATCTATCTTACAGAATATTATGATAAATTTTCATCTTGTAGCTTGCTATGAAGTCATTTCATTTACCTTTAATAGACTTATGAATTTTGATTTAATAGCAAACAAAAAAATAACAATATTATTAAAAGCACATGTCAGAAGAAACTGTCAAATACAGTATTATATATCCCCCAGATATTCAAAGAAGATGCTAACATAGCAGATTGCAATCCCCAAAAGACACATATGTAAAATTCTGTCACAGTTTTTCTAGGAAGAAAAAAATGAAAATAAAAAATAAATATAAAGATCTTCTAAAAATATTATATATCTGCTCTGAAAATGGGAAAAATGAATATAAAATTGGAGAAATGAGAACCTTATCAATCTATTGATCCATCCCTTGCCTATTATATACCTTCATTTTCCCATGTTATAGTTGGCACAATGCCTAAAAATAGATTTTGTACAGAAATTACAACCTGAGCAATATGAAAAGACCACAAAATTGTTTCAGCCATTAGTACTATCTGATATTTAATGCTAAAATATATGCTGACTGATGCAACATTGCTTCTTCAATTAGTTTCTGTTGTTGAGTTCTGGTGGGATTTCCGTTGTAGATAAAGTGAAGTCTGCGATTGTGCGTGGCTTCAATCCGTGCTCTCCCTGTTGGAGGGCTCTGAATGAAGCTGGAACCACCCTGTAGGGGTGGAGAAGAAGGGGGAGATCACCTGTCAGGTTGAGGGGAGCCATATCTCCCCTCCTTGGCTAGATATACTTCCTCCTAAGACAGTCTGTAGCAGTGGTCAGAAATTGCCACCCTGAAGATGAAAGGCTCTCTAGGACACATAAGTCTTTGCAGAAGCTGACATATGATGTTACAATATCTGTGAGCTCATCTAGATCTGCAGAGGTATCTTCAAAAACATTCCAATCAGGGCAATCAAGGCAAGCCTGGAGCTTCAGCTTTGTCTCATTAGACCATGTCCTCACTGATTTAATTGTTTTAATGTTTTTAAGTCTTTATCTGTAGGCGGGTACAAGATGAATCATGCAGTGATCAGACTGTCCTACAGCTTGTGGTAAATACCTATAAGCATCTTTTACTGTTGTGTAGCAGTGGTCTAAAGTATTTTTGCCTCTGGTGGGACAATTTACATGCTGGAAATATTTTGGGAGCTCTTTCTTTAAATTTGCTTGATTGAAATCCCCTAAAATGATGGGAAGGGAATCTGAGTGTTTGGCTTCAGCCTCCATAATTTGATCAGCAAGAGTTTGTAATGCCTTGTTTACATAAGCTTGTGGAGGAACATACACAGCTATTAGGAGAAATGAGGAGAACTCAGGTGGAGAATAAAATGGTTTGCAGTTGATGTGTAAAGACTCTAAATTTTCATCACAGAGTTTATATATGATAGTTATATCCTGAGACCAGCTGTTGTTGATATATAAACATAATTCTCCACCCTTTGTTTTACCTGATGTCTCTTCAATTCTGTCTGATCTAAATATCTGAAATCTTGGGATGTATATGGTGTTGTCCCCATGAATTTGTGCATTAAGCCAGGCTTCAGTAAAACAAAGAACTGCTGAACTGTAGAAATCAGAATTCCATCTATTTAAAAGATGTATTTCACCCATCTTGTTAGCAAGTGAGCATAGATTAGTCAGAAAGATTGAAAGGAGGGGGTTTTCCCCCCCATTCCTTAATCTGTTTAAAATTCCTGCTTGTTTACCTCATCTCCTTTTTCAGCGCTGCCGCTTCTCTCCTTTGTTTCTCCTCCGCGTTTGCAAAGATGGGGTTGTGTGAGGAATCAGAAAGGTGCTCCTTAAGGAAATATTGCCTAATTCTTAGCAGATGGTCTTGTGAGTATGAAATCCATAATGAATTGCAGATAACAATAAAGAATAAAGAAACCATTAGAGAACATTTCACTGAGGCAGACGTCGTTGGCGCCATCTTGGATCAGGAATGATTTTGGAAAAAACTTAAAGAGGAATTAATAGAAACTGATTGTTGGAAATAAACATCAAAGATGCTGGTTGAATTAAATTACTGGACAATTGGTCTGGACTTAAACACTAAAGAAAAGGATAAAGAAAATATAAAAGAAGAGTATAAAAATGGCAGAAATTTTCTTGGAACTAAAAATAGAACTAAGAAACATAAAGGAAATGTTAAATGAAAGAAATGAATTGTGTTGTAATTAGTTGTGCCTTACAACTAATAAAAATGGTGATTTTGGAGAACAGAGAACAACAAGGAGTGCCAGAGGTGATTAAAGAAGAAGCCAGTTTTAATGAACAAATAGAACATTAAAATGAAGGAGGGAAAGAATGGAAATTAAAACTTGGAGCCTTGAGGAGATAATTAAAAAGGGGAATGTCTGGAAAGCCAAGAAAAAGGAAACAGCAGGAAAGGGATTCACAGAAGAAAGTCTTAAAGAGGGAGGGGGATAAAAACTGGAATAAGGAATGGAGGGAAAAATGAAGGGAAAAAAGGGGGGGGCAGTAAGAGAAAGAACCAGAAAATAAGGAAATATGGAAACCGAACAAAAATGAAAAGAAATTGTTTAGTTAGGAGACATAGAGATAATGGTAGATAAAAATTAAAGAAAAGGGATTCTGCAAGGTAATGTGTTGTAATATGTAAGAATGTAGATTTTAAAAGCTAATGGAACTGATATCACTTTTTGTTATGTCCCACCTTCAAAAATAAACAGATAAGGCTGAAAGCAGCAGTCCTCGCAAATAAAAGCAGCAACCAGGAATCTTTACTGATTACAGCTGTGGTTAGCCTTCACAAAATAATCCAAAATAATAGTTCCAATAAATCCAAATCCCAACAAGATATTTCAGATTTAAATCCTCCAAACCAAAGTCTTCAGTTCTCTTTGCAAACAATTTGTTCCCGACAGCGTGCAGAGTCATCCCTCTTCCTTTTATAGAGCAGCAACTAATTAGTCTAATTACTGATCTGCCCTCCCCTGTGCTCCCGTTGGTTTCTTCTTGTAAGGAGACGCCTGCTTCTGACATCCACCCAGCGATTATCTAAATTATTACTTTCACCTGAAGACTCCATAAGTTCCTCATTATCAGCCGTTCCCGGCTGATAACCTGATTGAGAAGCCGAAGAGGTTGAAGGTTCAAGCCGGTCCTGCAAATCAAATGTGACCTCCCTTGTAACATTCGCCTCCTCCTCATCATTGCAATCACTAATACTTGCTGATTCATACAAGTCCTCCTCGCTGGAACTTTCATTCAAAAAACCTGTAGCTGGTGCCGGAATCACAACAACTTTTTAAATTGGCTTTTTTTTAAAGGATTATTGTTAAATTATATATGGATACAATTGAAATAAATGTGGAAATTGGAAGCTATAATAAGAAAATGATACAAAACAAAGAATACAGATAAAATTAATTATGAGGATTCTACTGGAAAGGCAAATGTCAATTCCTATAATTCACTGAATAGATCAATATATTTGAAATAATAAATATTTAGAAAGTAATTGAGGGAAAGAAGATCAAGAGGAATCTATATCTATATTTGCATCTGTATCTATATCTATATCTGTCTGTCTATTTATCTGTCTATCTATCTATCTATCTATTCAACTCATAAAACATTTTGTATACACGTTTTATAGTTGAGAACAGAAAGAAGGGGGGGGAGTTTCAAAGAGCAGGCAACGGTGTGAAATCGAAAGTACATTCCATTCATATTTTCTTCAAAGACTAATTAGATGGCTGAGGCTTCTGCCGCAAAAAACTCTAATTGGAGAGCATGATTGATGACGCTTGGCTATGGACATTTTTCATTGGATGATACACCCAGAGGGGTGAGGGGGGAAAGCAGGATCAAGGGTGACAGTGAATTATGTATCTCAGAGTTGGCTAAACCCAGGTTAGTGCCAGACATAGAATTACTTTCAAAAAAATCCTCTTTAGTTTTGGGAGTGTGGCTCGAGGTTCATGATTTAATTGGAGTAACTGCCGGAACCCTGACACACACACAATGTGTGTGCGTGTGTGTGTGCGTGTGAAAGAGAGAGAGAGAGAGAGAGAGAAGTTAAGAGATTACCGTTATTAAATCATAATGTGATAATTATAAAGTGATTATATTATGATAAAGTTTTATTATGGACTAAAGGGGAACAAATTGAGGGATGTATAAGACAAAGGGGTGGCACACTCAAATTGGTAATTAAAGGGGAAAACTTTTGAAATTATTAGATTTAAGATGGAATCTATTGAACAATGAAATAAAAGTACATGATAAAATTGAAAATGTGACAGATAAAAGCATAAAGGTATAATGAATTTAGAATAAAAAACAGGAATGTTAGATTATAAAACAAGACATGAGAATATTTAAAGAAAAAGGAATTAAGTTAAGATATAAATTGAAAATGTAATAAGTAAAGAAAATAAGATGGGAAAATGGAAGTAATGATATGATATAGAATTGAATGTGAAAGATAAATATATACTAAGGTCATGTTTGTATTGAGGTGTGGCACCGCATTGTTCACTGAAAGAGATGTTTTTAAAATGTAAAAATAAAAAAACTTATTGCAAAAAAAATTAGTTTCTTCTGTTTTTGAAAATAAATCTACATACACAAGGGAACCTTAAGGAACCTATTTTCTATTCTCTAACAAGACAGGGTTCATTTTATGTCTTGTGCCAGTTCGGTAGAAAAATCGGCTCCTAGGTGACAGCAGAGAATGCTTATTACAGAAAACATATATTTGTAACTTCAAAAAAAATATAGCTTGCTTGCAGGAAATTACCCTGCCTGTAAGGGAATAGATATGCCAGCATATCTATCCCCTTACAAGCAGAATGATGGAGGACAATAAAGATTGAGAAGAAAAAGATTTTGAGCAAATCAGATCACTATTTCACTGGCAAAACAATTCCAGGCCAGCAATAGTGACAGCAGGTAGCCTGTTTTTCTGTAATTGTTTCAGTAAAAAGCCAGAACAGGACCACTACCTTCTTAAAACAGCTATAAAAGGTTTTCAGATTTTGATAATAAAATCTATGTCCTGATGGACTCTTTCAAACACTCAATGTAGTCATATGCTATTGTTAGGTTGGTCATGTAGCACTAGTATGTTTCAAAAGTAAATAAAATAAAATATTTGGCAATCATTGTAAAACTATGTAGTTGATATCTATGCAGTACCTATTCATAAAAGCAGGCTTCGTTTGCTTGGAAATATCTATGGTTGCAGGAGACGATCCTGACCAGCAATAAGGACAATCAGTTGTAACAATATATTGCAAGATAATGAAGATCTTAGTCTTAGAAAGCAGAGCTTTATGGAATTTGTTCTCTTAAATTTAAAATGTTTTTCTGCTTCTTTTCCCTTTGGGGAATTATGCTAGTTTATTTTTAAGGTCTGACTTTGAAGATAAATATAGTGAGGATAAAGATATTATAAGAAGGAAAAGAAAAGATCTAGGAAAAAAAGAGGAAAGTTCTTCTAAAACAGGAGTGTCAGACTCAAGGTGTGCTTAGATCTGGCCCCTAGGGCCGACCTGGAAATAGCAAAAGACCAGTCCGCGGTACCTCTGCTAGCAAAAATAGCATGTACAGGCTGCATGTGGTCCCCCCACACCCTGTTTTTGGCCTGGATGGCCTCCTGCAGCACCCCTGCCAGTCTGTGCCCATTTTGGCTGGCAGGGTGTTGCAGGAGGTGTCTGTCCCATCTACCATTCGTCCCATCTTCTCTCACCCACCCCCAACCGGCCCATGGAGAACAATTACAATGCTGATCCAGCCCTCAAAGAAATCTAGTTTGAAACTCTTGTTCTAAAATGTGGTGGCTCTAAAATTCTAGGAGTTGAAGCCCACAAGTCATAAAGGGGCTATTGTTCCCCACCTCTGTTCTAAAACATAATACATATGAGGGGTAGCAGCTCTAGGTAAAACAAGTCAGCTTTCTCCAGCAGCAGATATTGCAGGGAAAGTCATCGGTTCTCCATTATTTTCCTTAATTTCCTATGTGGTGCTCTCAAGAATCTAGTTTGCTGAGCTAAGTATAATGTGGGAACGGTCCAATGATCAACTACACAATTTAAAGTAGTTTTCATTTGTTAAGTCTGTCAGTTTGTGGAATGTTGTAAAGAATGGGTTATGTATTTTTTTTCCTTTGTCTTAGGTAGAAAAATTTATTGGCCAGATTTTTACAATCACAAACATTTATCACCAAAAAAATAATGAATGATAGCCCTGGACCAACAGCCAGCAATTGGAATCCTTCATGCAATTGATGTGTTCTGCTTAAGTTGGTGCCCTAACTAACTGCATAGTTTGCTCATATCAGTGGTAGGATTCAAATTTTTTTACTACCAGTTCTGTGGGCATGGCTTGCTGGGCATGGTATAGCTTGGTGGGCATGGCAGGGGAAGGTTAATGTAAAATCTCTATTCCCACCCCACTCCAGAGGAAGGATACTGCAAAATCTCCATTCCCACCCCACTCCAGAGGAAGGATACTGTAAAATTTCCATTCCCTCCCCACTCCTGGTGGAAGGTTACTGCAAAATCTCATTCCTTCCCCTCCCCACTAACCTGCTTTTTAGGTCCGTTCTCTTGTACAGGGCAACAAAAGAAGACCCAGCCAACCAGCTGGGCTCGGGAGGCAGAGAATAGATGAGGGCAGGGGCAGTCAGAGGTGGTATTTGCCAGTTCTCCAAACTACTCAAAATTTCCACTACCGGTTCTCCAGAACTGGTCAGAACCTGCTGAATACCACCTTGGCTCATATGTGTGGATCATGGCTGCCTATGAGGAAGGCTTCATTCTAGGATTTCATTTAGAGTTATCCTAATACTTCTCATAACCCCAAGTGATAAAGTGATGTAATATTGTGGGACCATAACTGAATATTAGAGCACATACTGTCTTAGCACCATTTGCAGGCCTGTCAAACTGGCAGTCCGTGGGCTGGATGCATCACACTCAGGCCATGCCCACTCTGGCTCCAGAAAGGCAAAGCATAGTGATACATCATATGATGCAATTGAGTTTGACACCTGTCATTTAAAGGAACTGGATTAATAAAATTGGAAAACTGCCTTAACCATGGGTAGGTAATTGCCAATAGTCAATGTTGAATTGGCTAGATTGTCAAATGTTTCTTAAGGTAGCATTCTTTTCTTCAATAGCTTGTTATTGTCTGCTTAAAAACATGACTTTCAGAACAATATTAAAAGACTTAGTAAGATTAAAAGATGGAGTAAGTTTCTGCAAATAATATTCTATTGTTGTTTCAGCTACATTTCCTGTTTTATGTATTTATATTGTAGTATCATGGTAGGTCAGCAATAAGGATCTAACATATTAGAATGAGTCATTCAGATTCGTGGCAACCACTAAAACACTAGCATTTAATTTTCAGCTTTCTTTATTAGCTTCTGTAAATCTGACTCAAAGTAAGAATACCCCAAAGCCACTAGTGCTATTTTATCACTTATGACTAATAGTAGAAAAGGTCACTATTAAACATCTGACCCAAATCAAACCTGTCTTGTAACTTTCTCCCTCATTGAGTTGCCATCTCTTTTCTTCTAAAAATATATTTTTTCCTTTGCCCATAGTCATTAATTCCTTTTCCAATATTATTATTTATGCTTAAATTCCACGAAACCTCTGAGATAGCAGTTGGCATGAAAAGTACTCAGAATGAAATATGAATTTAGTTAGATTACAAGGCCTATTACCTTATTTTGCCAATACCTTTCATCAAATATACTTTCTTTTTTTCTGCCTCTACTCACATATCTGTGTTATTTAGACTATTTAGTGAATTAGTGTTTATTTATTAAAACAGTTTAACCCTCTATGATTTTATATTGCTATTGTTATATATTTGCTTTGAAGATCAACCTGAATATTTCACCTGGGGACAATGCGGAACAAGTAGATTTTCTTTCTTACTGCCACAGCAACCAAAGCTGGGAAAGGAAATCTTCAGGCTACGTGTGGCAATTACTTGAATTCCAGGCCTTGATGTCATTCAGCTCTCCAGTTATTTTGTTTCTTTTCTTTTCTTTTTTCTTTCTGAACTTTGGACGACATTTCTATGAGTAACTTCCTTTTAAACTGTCAGTATATGCAATAGAAAATAATAATATGTATAGAGAGAGAAAGAACTATGGAATATTGCAGTGTAGTAGATCCTACCCATACTTGGCTTTGGGTTTTCTCTATCATTTTTTGCAGCCTCCATTTTGTTTTTCTGTGAATGAATGCACTTCATTGAAGAAAAATATCTTTACTCTTTATCTAAAAACTATCTCTTTTTTTTTCAAGAAGACTTGGATTTACCTTCTCCTTTCCAATAAATTGGAACAGGCATGAGTACCTGTGTGTGGAGGAGGGGGAAGGAATGATAAACCATACATGATAATGTCACCACTCAAAAGCCACAACTGACATACTTATGTCAGATTTCTGGACACAAGTGGGATAACCATGACTTCTAGTAGATCACATCATTTACACGTATATTGCCATAGGAGTTTATTTGATGCCCACTGAGGACACAGGAATTTTGTGAAGGAAAATACCACACATTCAATTGTAAAGTTCATCTGCTAAGTTTGGGAAGGCTTGTTTGACTGACTATATACAGTTCTTCGGAGAGATTGCATGTCTGCTGATAACACAATCTAAGCATATGAAAGGGAGAAGCTTACAGAAGCATTTCTGAGGTGGTATTCAGCTGGTTTTGACCAGTTCTGGAGAATTGATAGCAGAAATTTTGAGTAGTTCGGAGAACTGGCAAATATCACCTCTGACTGGAGATTTTACAGTAACCTTTCCCTGCCACGTCTATCAAGCCATGCCCACAGAACCAGTAGTAAAAACATTTGAATCCCACCACTGATGTAACTGATTAACTAAAAAAAAAAGTGAGCAGATGGTAAATGATGCCACATTGTTCTGTTAACAACTCAGTCTCAGCCACACTTTTAAGAAGGAAAACAGGCTGGGAACTTCTAGCCACAGCAGGGGAACAGATACATGGGAGTTTTGTGGGTTGAGCAAGGGGCAAAGTAAACTGATATTCCTTTTGCAGAATCAAGGTAAGTTCAGAGACTGTGAAGAAGTCAAGGTTCCAAAGTCTGTGAAACATAGAGGCTACCTTTTATCTGCACAGTTCCTAGGTGAGAAAACCAATTTATCAGCAATAAGGTAGGAATCATCAGGGAATAGAATATTTTATACATGGCTGAGTATTACGTTTATGACTGTCTGCTTAATATAATAAGCTTCTGGCATTCAGGTAGCAAGTTCCTTGAAACAATGGTGGTTGAACTTGAAACATCTTGAGAATTTACTAGGTATGTAAACAAGACTTTCCAGGATGTTACATCTTTATCCCACTCTTAGGGGTGACAGTTTCTTTGCTGTCATGAATATATTATACTGTATTAGACCTGAAGAATATTTTGGAACAAGAGAAATAATCTCAACTTGAATTCAAACTGAACCAAACTTTTATTGTATAGTGAACCTAACAAAATTGTTTTTTAAATTTATATTTGTGAGAAAGTCAGCAGATACCAAGTAGCATTTGATCTGAAAATACATAGATGTTGCTAGTATATTATAAGTATAGGTTGGTGAGACGATATCAGATTCAGGAAAAAAAAAACTGAAAAATGCCAATATTTGAAAAAAATGTGATTGTCAAATGCTAGAAAATCTCCAAACTTATATATATATATATATAAATAAAATTTAATATAAGAGAAGCTTGGTACAACAGAAAGGATCAGTGGAATAAAGTTATCTCTGAATACAAAATTTATAAAAGGTCAGAGAAGGATGGGTTGCAGATGTTTGTTTATATAAAAAGAACATTAAATCTGCCAGAGAGGAAGATATTAGAAAAGAAGGTTTAATTTCTAAATTGCCATATATCTAACAATAAACATACATTAGATGTAGGATATTGTATTGTTCACCTGATCAAAATACCAAGTTAATTTTTAGATAGTGTAAGATGGAACACTTCTGTAATAATATTCAGTCACTTGAATCACATGCTTTAATGTTATGCATCGGCCTCAACAGCTGTCATCAGAAAAGGAAGAGCACAAAAATGGTATTCTTTGAACCAGAAACTTGTGTGTGAAACCAACAATAACCAACTACTTTCTGAATTGTGTGGAAAAATCAGAAGCCTCCTTACTCAGTACTCAAGAATGCCAGCATTTGAAGTCAGAACATAAAAAGAGAGTGACACAAGAGTAAGCGATTGCTGACATATATGAAGCAATTTGGGTTCAGTAAGGAAACAAGTACTGGAACACCAACAATTTATAAAGACCTCTGTGAATTCCCATCTTAGAATCACTGGCTGCAAAGATTTTTCCTTAGAATCTAATTCTGTTTTGACTGTTTCTTTGATGTTACATGTTCTATACTGTTTATTGCCCAGAGTAGCCTAGATTAAATTTACTATTTCTAGATGAGTTTATTGAATAATTAATTGGGTTTTTAAATGTAATGTAAGAACAAATTTTACTGGACAAGACTAAGACTGATTTGGATTTAAAAGTGTGAGGCTACAAAATGATATGGAAAAAGATACTATGCTGGATATGCAAGTGGAACCAGATAATGTCTTAATGGGATATACAAATAACAAACCTAAAGATAATTTAGATAATTTTACAGCATTGGATTTACAAAGGAGACTTATCAAAGTTTTGAAGAAGTATGTGACAAGGAACAAGGAAAAAATGAAAAGAAATCAGGTTTTAGAACATTATTTCAAGGCACTAAAGATCAAGATTGTTAAAGATGAAAGGAAAGAATGTAATGTTTGCTTATTTAATCAAAGTTAAAATAAATATGCTTTGGTAACCCTTAATGGATATTTGCTGGCATCAGGACTGAGATGATAAGATGTTGTTTATAAGAAATAAGACATGGGTTAGTTGCTTTTTGAAAAAGCGTCTTATGATTAGAAAGAGTAGAATATGGAAAGAAGGAAATTTTGAGGTAGCTTTAGAAAAAGGGTAAAATATAAATGTACTTATAACTGCTGTGAAGATTAGAATCCAGTTTTTTATTACTCTTATTTATTTTTTCCTTTTTTCTATATCTTTTTCTTCAATTCTTTTTTGCTTTTTATTTCTTTCCTCTATTTTCCTTATTTTGAACTTAATATTTGTGTTGGGCTCCGAGTGGACTCAGAGTCCATCAGCTCCAAATATGCCTTGCAGCAAGTCAGCTGGCCATGTCACCTTATATCTACTGCTGCTGAATCTATATTTCTGATTGTGTTCTGGCCGATGGCTTTGGAATGACTCAGCAAAGCTGAGGATGGATTCTGCAACAACTGTGGGGATGGAGGATGGATTCTGAAACAATAGTGGAGCTGCTGGAAATGGCTCTTTTCATGTATTGATGTGGTGTATATTGTTAAAGGAGGTGGGGGCACATATAGGTGGTAATTAAACCTTAGGTTAAAACATGAAGGTGGCACCAGGTGGGGATCAGTTAGTGAGGGTCGGATTAGGGTAGGGATGTAGACATGTTATAGGGTTAGGCATGGATTAGGCATGGCCAGAATTAGAATTAGGCTGGGGTGTGGTGGGGTGTGTCTCATGATGATGGTAATAAAAGGAAAGGGAGCAAACTCAAACCCTACTCTAACCTTGCCTGGCTTTTAGCCTTTCCTGTATAGAGAAGAATATTTGTTGTTTGCTGAGATAATGAATAAACCACCATTGCATGACAATGGAACTGGAGTTTGTATTCATTTCAGGACAAATCTTCAATACTCAATGACCGGCTGAGAATTTGTATTTTTACTTTTTTTTAACTTATAACTTAACTTATATTTGAAAAATGTATTGTTATAATAGATACACCAATGAAAATATTGGATCAATGAAGAGCAAATATGAAAAAAGCAAATACAGAAACGGAATTATGGAACTGGAAGCAGCCATCTAGGCCATCAGCTTCAACCCTGCTCAGAATAGGAATCCAAATGAAAGTAAATGTCTATCTAAACTTCTTCAAGCACATCACACGAAGGAGAGCCCATCAATTTTGGAGGTAATTTGTTCCACTATTTAATGGCTCTTGCTGTTGGAAAGGGGAATTTTTTCCCTTACAACTCAGTTTGTGGGTGTGTGTATACACAACACAAACATATACTGTACTATATGTGTGTATGTGTATATAGCAATAGCACTTAGACTTATATACACTTTACAGTGCTTTACAGCCCTCTCTAAGTGGTTTACAGAGTCAGCATATTGCCCCCAACAATTTGGGTTGTCTTTATAGTTGTACTTTTAAAGTTGTAGCGATGTTTCAGCAGAATCTCATCTGCCATTATCAGGCTCGTGTATTGGGTTCGTCTTCATCACGTATGTCAGGCTTTCACAGCCATTTCTGTTTTAAATTTGGTGCTAGCCTTGTGCTTTGTTAGAATGGTTTTTTCTTCATCCTGATTGGTTGGGAGTCTCAGTCTGTGTTTATTGGTCTTGGAGTTTTTGTGTTCTGCTTGATTGGTGTTTCTAATATCTTCTGTCTGTTTTGTAGCTTTTTTTGTCTTGATTGGCTGGCAACATTGTGCTTCCTGTAGTGGAGGCTTTTAATGCAGCTTCGCTCCGAGTAAACAGATGGCTATCATTTATTAGGAAGCTAGGTTTTATCTGGGTGGCTGGCTGGGGTGTGTTTGGGCTGGAGATATCAGAGGAGGGTCTGTTTGTGCCCAGGTGCTTGCTTAGTTTGCGGTGTGGAGATTTTTTTGTTTGTGAGTGCAGGCTTCCAGATAATTGATAGTCTCATGGAGTCATCTCTTCTATTCATGCTTTCAGGTCGTTTTTCAATCTCTATGGCTTCTCTGATAATTCTGTAGCTGGGGTTTTCTACAGTGGCTAGGGTTTTGGTGGCTTTGAAGTTGATGCTATGACCTGTGGCTTTCATGTGTTGGACTAGTGAGGAAGAGTCTTCCAGCTTTTTTACTGCATTTTTGTGTTTGTCAAAATGGATATTTATTCTTCTATTGGTCTGTCTGTTGTATGTGGCAGGGCATGATGCACAGGGAACTTCATATATGCCTTGGTTTTCCAGGTCAATTTTATCTTTGGGCTTTCTTACGATAGCTGCTATTTTTCTGTCTGTTTTGAAGGCAGTCTTGATGTGATGCCTATGTAGTATCTTACTGATTTTGTCTGTTGTACCTCTTATGTAGGGCAGGACAGCTGTTCCATAGGTGTGTTCATCTTCTAGGTTTCTATTGTGTGTTTTTTGTGGATCAGGCTTGTGAGTTTGCTTTTGTGGAAGCCGTTGGCTGTCAGTACTTTAGTCAGGGTACATAGTTCAGTCTTTATGTGTATCTCGTCTGCCAAGCATTTGGTTCTGGCAATTAGTGTTTTGGCCACGGAGTTTATCTGTGCTGGGTGGTGGTGAGATTGGGCGTTGAGGTAATGGTTGGTGTGTGTTTTCTTCTGGTATATGGTGTGTCCTAGTGTGCCATCTTTTTTTTGTAGATTAGTACATCTAGGAATGGTAGTTGGTTGGTTGTTTCCATGGTGAATTTGATTTTGGGGTGTATGATGTTTAGGTGTGTTAGGAAATGGTTTAGTTTTTCTTTTTCATGGGGCCAAATAACAAAAGTGTCATCGATGTATCTTAACCATAGTTTGAGTTTGTGGGTGGCATCTGCCAGAGCTCTGGATTCAAATTCTTCCATGAACAGATTTGCAATAACGGGTAACAGTGGAGGCTCCTTCAATCTGCTTGTATCTTTGTCCTTTGTATATGAAATATGCGTTGGTTAAACAGTGTTCTGATAATTCCATGAGGTATTTGGGTGGTTGGTATTTGTTTTTGATGATTTCTAGGGTTTCTTTCACTGGGACTTGAGTGAATAGTGAGACCACATCAAAACTTACAAGCAGATCACCTTTACTATTTGTATTAACTTTGGAAGTCTTAAATAGAAATATGAGAGATGAAAAGAGTATAAAAGGAATGAAAATCAAAAAGGAAGAATTTAAATTGCAAGCCTTTGCGGATGATTTGGCTTTTATTTTAGAAGACCCTTTAGAAACAGCACCAAAATTATTGGAAAAGATAGAGGCATATGGCAAGGTGGCTGGTTTGAAAATAAGTAAAAATAAAACAAAGATTTTGACAAAGAATATGCTACTAAGACAAAAAGAAGAATTGGCAGACCTACTGAAAATTCAAGTCACGAACAAGGTTAAGTATTTGGGGATACATTTGACAGCAAGATGTAGTACATTGAAAGAGAACAATTATATTAAACTTAAACAGCAGATAGTGTTGGACTTGACAAAATGGGAAAATCTACAATTGTCATTAATAGGGAGAATTTCAACAATCAAGATGAATATTTTACCCAGAATTTTATATTTGTTTCAAACAATACCAATTAGGCTTGGAAAGGACTACTTTGAAGATTTAAATAAAATTGTGTTGAAATATATATGGCAAGGGAAGAAAGTGAAAATAAAGTTAAAACTTTTGCAAGATGCTAGAATTAGAGGAGGATTTGGTTTGCCTAATTGGGAGTTGTACTATCAAGCTACAAACTTGATGTGGGCTAAGGAATGGATAACGTTAAGAAATACTAGATTGTTGACATTAGAAGGACATGATTTGTTGTTGGTGTGGCATGCTTTTTTATGGTACAAAGGAACCAAAACACAGGGCTATTTTAGAAGACATTATATATGGGAGTCTCTGTGGTTAAATTGGGAGAAGATTAAAAGACAATGCTATTTGAAAATTCCAGTCTGGTTATCGACTATTGAAGCATTTTCCTATCCTATAATATACAAGAAGGAACAAACAGATATGGGGAAATTTTGAATGAAAAGGGTGAACTTAAATCTATGCAAAAGCTAGAGGAACAAGGTATAAAGATGAATTGGTTTTCATATGCGCAAATACACTCAAGGTATGATAAGGATTTTAAAACAGAAGGTTTTTACCATAAATTGACTGACTTAGATAAGATTTTGATAGGTACCGATGAAAAGGTGGTTAAAAAACTGTATGGATATTTATTAGAAATTAAACTAGAAGAAGAACAAGTTAAAGAAACTATGATTGCTTGGGGTAAGAATTTTGGATATGGGATTGATTTAGAGAAATGGCAAAAACTGTGGTCTCAAAATTTTAAAATGACAACGTCAATAGCATTTAAAGAAAATTTGTATGTTTTACAGGTGGCATTTTCCCTCGACAAGAATAGAAAGGATGTTCAAGAATAAATCTGAAAAATGTTGGAAATGTCATCAGACACCTGGCTCATACTACTATATGTGGTGGACTTGTGAAGATGCGAGAAAATATTGGACTAAAATCCACACGTGGTTGGAAAAAATGACAAAAAAACATATAGATTTGAAACCAGAGATATTTTTATTGGGAATTTTACCTGATACCTACAGTAAAGATTTAAAATATTTGATTGTAAATGTATTAACAGCGGCTAGGATTGTATTTGCTAAAAATTGGAAAAATGAGAAAATACCATCGCAGGAGGAAACCATTAAGAAAATATTGGAATGTGCTGAAATGAATAGATTGACATTTGAAATTAGAGAACAAGAGGATAAACAATTTTACAAAATTTCTAGGATAGATTTGGGAGGATTATATGAATTGTTATAAAATAAGCTAAGTAAATTATAGTTATCTTGCAAAGTATAAATGAACAAAATTGTAGTCAAATGATTGATTAATAATGATACTAGGGTATTTAATTTTTGATTGATAATATGAGTTATTATGCAATGTAACTGTAATTGTGACTATGAAATGGATGCACAAAAAATTTGTAAACCAACCGACACACTGCTTGTACACTTATGGAAGAAAGTTGGATGTTTTTATGTTTTGTTTGTTTTTGTTTGTCTTTAAAAACCAATAAAATTTACAAAAAAACCAACAACTTACAAGCAGATCTTTTTGTTCCACGTGTAGATCTTTGATCATGCTATAAGTTTTGTACATGTGAAGCTGCAGCTTCAGCGTGGGGTTGTAGCTGATTTGCTAGGTATTTGACTAGGTTTTTTAGTGGTGCTCCTCTGGAGCTGATTATGGGTCTCAGAGGTAGGCCTTCTTTGTGTATTTTGGGGAGGCCATATACTTTCGGGCATTTGGAAGATTTTTCTCTTGGGATGATCATCTGGTGGATTTCTTTGCCTGTGTTGCTGATTATGATTTTCTTCTTGGTTGTTTTATCCAGATATGTGGTTGGGTCTGTGTTTATGGGTTTGTATGTGGAGTCTTGGAGTAGGTCTGTCAGTTTAGTTTTGTAGTCTTTTCTGTCCATTATTACTGTGGCATTACCTTTATCTGCTGGAAGTATGATTATGCTACTGTCATTTTTTAGGGCTTGTAGGGCTTTTTGTTCCTCTTTGTGTAAGTTGCTTTTGGATGGTTTGTTTGTGCATAGGGTGTTATTGACTTGGTGTCTTATTCTATCAACTTCATCTGTATTTAGTTTAGTTAGGCTAGAATATGTATGTATGTATGTATGTATGTATGTATGGTATTCAGCTTTGTTCAAGTATTTTCTCATGTCATTATAGTTGTACTTTTAATGACTATAATGACATGGGAAAATACCCAAACAAAGCTGAATACCATACATACAAATACTGATGAAAACTTATATATATATATATATATATATATATATATATATATATATATATATATATATATATATATTTAAGAAAACAAATATATATATATATATATATATATATATATATATTTAAGAAAACAAATATATATATATATTTAAGAAAACAAATATATATATATATATATATATATATATATATATATATATATATATATATATATATATATATTTGTTTTCTTAAGTTTTCACGGTACTTACATATATATATATATATTTGTTTTCTTAAGTTTTCACGGGTACTTACATATATGGTACTCAGCTTTGTTCGGGTATTTTCTCATGTCATTATAGTTGTACTTTTAAAGTTGTAGCAACGTTTGGGCAGAATCTGCCGAATTCATGCAAACAAGCTAATACACTACTAACATGGGCAGCATCCTGCCCACACGCTTTTATCTTCCTTGGTGACTTCAATCTACCTCATATTAACTGGACCCTTAACGAATATACAACTGAACCCACACATGCAACCTTCTACAATGCAGTAACAAATCTGGGACTAGAACAACTAGTAACCAACAATACTAGACTTAACTGCCTCGATCTCATCTTCTGCAATAGTTTGAAATCAATTTACAGAATACAAATTAAAGAACCCTTTTCCAACAGTGACCACAACATGATTGACTTTTGTCTCAACATACGTCCACACAAAACTCATCACAATGACGGAATCCCCAATTATAACTTCAAAAAAGGCAACTATGATCTTATAAACAACGATCTCTCATCCTTGATAGGCAATTTCTGTTCTCTAGATGCAATACTGTAGAAGACCATTACAACATATTTTTACTTGAAGTCAAAAAAGTCATCAAACTATATGTACCATTAACAACTCCCAAAACCAGAAAAAAACAAATTACCCATAACAATAAGGAAGCTTCAATCCAAAAAGAAATCACTTTAGTGGAAAAACAAATCTGGTCACGTTGCCAACTTCAAAAGCCGATACAAAAATTTATGCCACCAGATAAAAACTGAATGCACCAATTATCACATTAAACAAGAAAAACACCTGCTATGCACCCATTCCAACTGCACTTTCTATAATTTTGTAAACAACAAACTAAAAGACTCAAGGTCCATCCCACCCCTGAAAGGACCTAATGGTAAAGACTGCAACAATGACACTATTAAAGCCAACCTCTTTAACACATACTTTGGCTCAGTATTTGTAAACAGCAATGGATCATGCCCAGTATTTCCTAGTCGAACCACAGACAAGTACAACGATCTAATACATCGATTTTACAGAAGACGATGTTGAAAAAGCACTACACAATCTAAAACCATCTCTATCTATTGGACCGGATGGAATAAGTTCCTACTTCTTAAAAAAGCTATCCACTGCCATAGCCGAACTCTAAGCATAATCTTTGAAAAATCTTTCAGGACCAGCTCCTTGCCAAAACTATGGTCACAAGCCACGGTCATCCCCATCTTCAAAAAGGGAGACCCCAGCCTAGTTAAAAATTACAGACCAATCTCTGTGTGCTGCATCACCTGTAAAGTCATGAAGTCAATTATTAACCAATCCATCATCCTCTACTTAGAAACTAACAACCTACTCTCTAATAAACAATTTGGTTTCAGGAAAAAACTATCATGTAATCTGCAACTCTTACACTGCAGAACCATACGTATTACACAACTCGAGCAGGGCAAAGCAATAGATGCAATCTACATAGACTTCTGTAAAGCCTTTGATTCAGTGGTACACAACAAACTACTCCTAAACTAAAATCTTATGGTATCTCTGGACACCTGGATTACTGGATAGAAGCATTCCTGTCAAACAGACAACAAAGGGTCAAAATTGGGAGCATCCTATCAAATTCTGTACCTGTCAACAGTGGTATCCCCCAAAGCATTGTTCTAGGACCAACTATTTTCATACTCTACATAAATGACCTCTGTGATCTTATCAAGAGCAACTGTATTCTCTTCGCTGATGATGTAAAGCTGTTCAACACTACAGACAATAGTGCTACCCTTCAAAAAGACCTTGACTATGTATCAGAATGGTCAAACAAATGGCAACTTCAAATCTCAACAAATAAATGCTCTGTCCTACATATTGGCAAAAAAAAAAAAATCAGAAAATAAAATACAAGCTGAATAGTCAAGACCTTGTTGATGATCCAAACTCTGTCTAGGATCTTGGAGTACTCATCTCTAATGACCTAAGTGGTAGAGCCCATTGTAACTACATAGCCAAAAAGGCGTTAAGAGTTGTTAACCTAATCTTACATAGCTTTTTCTCTGGTAATATTACACTAATAACTAGAGCATACAAAACATTTGCTAGATCAATACTTGAATACAGCTCATCAGTCTGGAACCTGCATTACATATCTGATGTTAATACAATTGAGAATGTCCAGAAATATTTTATGAGAAGAGTCCTCCACTGCTCTACTTGTAGCAGAATACTTTATGCCACCGGACTTGAAATTCTAGACTTAGAAAACCTAGAACTATGCTGCCTTCGGTTGAATCTAAGCATAGTATATAAAATCATACATTGCAATGTCCTACCTGTCAATGAATACTTCAGCTTCAATCATAACAACACAAGAGCAAACAATTATTATTGACCTCACCCCTTTCCTAAGAGGTCTGTAGTGGGCATGCATAAACGCACCAACGTGCCTACCATCCCTGTCCTATTGTTTCTTTTATTTTTATTTTTTATTTTTCTTATGTATTTTTTTATTTTTCCATGGATTCATAACTATATTTTTACTTATACCTATTATTTTGTAAGCAATTGACAAAAATAAATAAATAAATAAAAATATTGTACAGCTTAGCTTACATGAAAAATGATACTTTGATAGATTCTAATATATTTTTAATCTTTTTCATTAAAATGAAATGAGAGGAAGTTTATCTGATTGTAATGCACGTGATTGTATGTTGCATAAAGACAGTGTTGTTCACAGCTACTAATGCAGAAATGAAATGGTCAATGCAAATACTGCACAGTGCAACTTTCCTTCCTAAGAACAGAGGCTTCTATGATAGATTTTGATATATTTTTGTTTTTCATTCAATTAAATAAAATGTGTTTTATAAAATAAAATTTGTTTGTTGCTTTTAACTTATCCTCAAAACAAAATTCTGTAAAATTATTATGGATAACATGGAAGGTTCTTGAGCTTACCTGTCTTTTGTACATAATCCCTTCAGCTGCCTGGAGTTAATAAACTTTAGTAAATCCAAAGAAAGACTTAATAAGCAAATTTGTCCCTGACATTTTATTATTATTATTATTATTATTATTATTATTATTATTATTATTATTATTATTATTATTATTATTATTATTATTATTATTATTTTTAACCAGAGAGAGGTGCAAACAGGACACTTGCAAAAGATGATATTGTTTTGCTATATTGAGAAACTAATAGAGGCTCACAAATATCAAATAAAATTCTAAATAAATTCAGATGCACTCTGAAAATGAATAGAGCAACTAAACTCCATTTTGGGGGGTGTGGGGATGAATTTTTAAGACATCTTTTGGAGCAACATTTTTTACTTCAATGTTCATCCATTCTCTACTGAAGTGAGAAATTTCTATAGTGTGAGTGGTATTGCAAATCCTACAGTTTCAGAATTGATTAACAAGAAAGTAACATTATAGTTTGCAAAAATACACTGAGGAGCCATATTACGTCTGCAAGGTGAAGAATGTGTTTTAAAACAAATCCAGATAACTTAAACAAGTTGTGGAGCATGACAATTGGAAGAAAGCAGGAAGCTTTACCAATATAATTTTAAGGGTAGAAACATCTTGAATTCTGACTTAAGGAACAAATAAAATGAAGAAGTATATTTATTTCTGGATATTCCTATGAGGAAACTGTATGCTATGTCTTCTATTATAAATAAGATATGCAATCTATATTCATTTGTGATCCCCCTGAGACTTCTGAGAAAAAAGGGGGGGAAATCAAACTGTTAGAGATTAAAATTGTTTTTGTTTTTTTGCTTCCAATGGATTATTTATAGAATTCTAATCTAACTTTGTACTTTCCAGATGCTGGGCTGTATCCTTTATCATTTCTAAAAGGCATTAGTAGTACAGTGAGAGAAATCAGCACCATAATCATCAATATTATCTTTATATTCCTAAGATCTTCATATACTGAAGGAAGGATAAAATATTGTAGGCAATCCTTAATTAACAACAGTAATTCGGAGCAGAAACTTCATCACTATAGCTGTACTTATAAAGCCCAACATCATGTGACCACTCTAACTTTACAATGATAGTTGTAGTAGTTTCAGTAGTAGTTGTGATCATTAGGCAAATTCAACACAGTCATTAGGTGCAACATCATGTAATTGCCATTTGTGACTTCTTCTTCACTGACTTTGTCAGAAGCCAGCAGTGAAAATCACAAATGGTGACCACATGGCCCTGGAAGATGGCAAAGATCATAATTGTGAACTAGTACCAAGTGCCCAAATCAAAATCATGTGACTTCAGGGATATTGCAACAGCCTCAGCTTGAAGGACCAGCTACAAGTCTCTTCATACAGGCTATTGTAACTTCATGTGATCACTGAATAAGTCATTAATCAAGAATTACCTGTATAAAACCTGTGAAAGTTGTTAGTCAACTTGGCTCAAGTTATTGTTCTGTATGTCAGAAAGATGGATGAATAATAGATCATAAACAGAATGGATTAAGGTATCCAGAATTATTTTCCTATCTATTCCTTTTCTTTGAAAAAAAGCAATGGCCTTACATATTTTTAAATGTTTAAGAATTGAGACATCATTATAAAAGGGTAGGTAGCAGTTATATATTTGATTAATTGTAACAAATAAAAATATCAAGTCCAGTGGAAGCTTCAATGAAATATTAACCTGGTTTCACCAATGTATTGGGACTAGAACTTTCCAAATTTACAGACAGTATATGTTGTAGAAGTTATATAATCTGAATACAAATGGAAACTATAGTCATAGATATAACTACATAGTCATAGATGTAACTACATAGCCAAAAAGGCATTAAGAGTTGTTAACCTAATCCTGCGTAGATTTTTCTCCAGTAATATCACTCAACTAACTAGAGCATATAAAACATTTGCTAGATCAATACTTGAATATAACTTCTCAGTCTGATATTAATACAATTGAGAAAGTCCAGAAATATTTTACAAGAAGAGTCCTCTACTCCTCTACTCGTAGCAGAATACCTTATGCCACCAGACTTGAAATTTTAGACCTAGACAACCTAGAACTATGCCACCTCCAGTTTGATCTAAGTATAGTACATAAAACTATATATTGCAATGTCCTAACTATCAATGAATACTTCAGCTTAAACCAAAACAATACAAGAGCACAAAACAGATACAAAGTAAAGCTAAACTGCACCAAACTTGATTGCAAGAAATACAACTTCAGTAACAGAGTAGTCAATGTCTGGAATACTCTTCCTGATACTGTGGTTTCTTCCTAAAAACCCCAAATCTTCAACATTAGACTGTCTACTATTAACCTCACCCCTTTCCCAAGAGGTCTATAGGGGGGATGCATTAGCGCATCAAAACATGCCTACCGTCCCTGTCCTATTTTTTCTTTTTTTCTTATTCATATCCATTTCATGTATTTATAACCATGTTTATATTTATTCCTATTATCTAATAATTGTTTGACAAAATAAATAAATAAATAAATATCAGGAGAGCATCAAATTTAAGATGCTTCCCTTCCCACCTACCCCTACAGGTAATCAGTGTCTATTTTCCTGTCATTTGATCTTCTAAGAGACAAAAGCTGTGTCTGGGGGTGATAAGAACGTACAGTAGCTGAGAATAAAACTTTTTCCTTTGTACACAAAGAAAACTTCTCATTACGGGCAAAAAGAAAATTAAAGTAAACTGAAACTGATAAGAAGGAGCTGCTGTTGGAGTTGCAGATATAAAGAAAATAATAGCTGGCAAAAGAGTTTAGATGGTTTAGCTGTGGAAGAACCACTGGTGGGCTATAAAATATTGAAGAAAGTTTCTGAATAAAGAGAAATTGCCAAAAATGAAAGAAGACTATTCTTCAAGGGGATCAGCCTACCTGCTAAGAATAAAAAGGAGGTCTAAAGATCAATATTCTGGTAGATAACAAAGGTTGCCAGCTAAGTTTCTCTGAACTTCTTGATTTACTTTAACGAGAATTCAAAAACACGTATGTTAGATATATACCTTAAATTAAGCCTGCTGATTCCAAAGCCATTTCCTGACTTTGCAGGAAATTAATTAAATGTTGGATGGTCAACCTACCAAAATAATGAAATGTTTTCATAGTAAACACCAGTAGTGGAAGACAATGGAGGTAGATTGACATTGTCATGAAGAAAGCCCAAATTATTTTCACTTTTGCACATACTCCCAAAGGAAGAGGAACTTGCAAAGTAATGCCATGACACTGCTTTTGTCATGTGGATGAAAATAGTCAAGATCTGGGGTGGAATTCAAATCTTTAGCAACCGTTCTGTGGTGGTCATGGCTTAGTTGGTGGTCATGGCTTGGTGATCATGTTACTGGCTGGGTGTGGCCAACTCAACATCACTCACATCAAGGCACACATCTCCTTGCCTGGCCTCTCATGACTGTGGGGATGCTGCAACAGTCGTAAGTGTTAAAACGGTCATTAGTCACTTGTTTCAATGGTCACTCCACACAAGCAAAGTACCAGCAGAGGAGCAGAAAAAGAAAACTCCAGAGAAGTTCCAGAGACAGGAAGTCTAGTCCTGCCAAGAATGTAATAAGGGTTAATGGAGAGACAGTTTCTGTAAGCAACACCAAAATGTTTCCTTCCTGCTTTCCTTACAAGATTAGGCCAGTAATTTTTTCTAACAACCGGTTCTCTGAACTGCTTGGAATGTTAACAACCGGTTCTAGTGAATAGGTGCGAACTGGTAGAATCCCACCCCTGGTCAAGATCCTATAGATATCACTAGCAGATCCCCTGAGAGTTGAGAGAAGAAGAAACTGAAGATCTGTTTATTGATATGCTGTAGCTGTCAGCTTTGAAATTCAGCTGCCACATATTTTTTAGAGAGTTAGAGGAGTTGAGAAGTTCATGGTTATTCTGTGTGTCCCGTTAAGAATTTCCAGTTTGACTTCCGGTTTGGACCGAAATTGCAATCATCTACGGTTTTGATCCGTGCTGAAATGTTACCAACGTGGCCAAGCCAGTCATAGGGCAGCAGACTGTCTAGCCCTTGCTTCTGTGCCACAAGCTCTGCAGTCGAAGCCTAATATAGCTGTTAGAGATCAGAAGAATCAAGGAAGACCTCCTGGCAGGGAGGGGTTCACCAAACACAGCTGGGAAGGCCCTTCTGCGCAGATGGGAGCAACGGACCACCAGACCAACACCACATCCCTCAAAACCCAACCTGCGAAGACGACCCAATGGTGAGTGATCCCATCATACCTTTTACAGTCAAAGTCAAGTTAGTGGTACCAAACATGAGGGAGGCTGGGGAGTTAGAAGCTGTCATTGATACTGGGTGTTCCAGATGTCTTATCAGACTCCCCGTCTTTGAACAATTGGGCATAAAGACTAACCCGCTAAAACACCCAATCAGATTTGAGCAAGTGGATGGAATTTTAATTGGAGGGGCAGTTAACCAACTGACAGAATTAATCAAGATGGAATTATGGCCCCATCGTGAACTCATACGCTTCATAATGGCCCCCAGAATCAATGATACTGGGACTTGCTTGATTAGACAAATGGGCCCCGACAATCAAATGGGAGGATGGATTCAGAAAAATCCTTATTGGACCGGGCCCATTGCCCCTTCTTCCACCCACTACAAAGCCATCAGTCAGCTCAAACCCAGAGCCTGAGCCATCCATGGCATCCCACCTTCTTCCAGATAACCACCAGGTATGCAACCAATACAAAGATTTGGCTAAAGTATTCAGTGAAGGAGAGTGTAATGTTTTACCTCCACATCGAGCCACTGATTGCGCCATAGAATTAGAGCCCAGGGCAAAATTACCAAAACCAAAGATGTATTCCATGACACCTGCTGAAATGGCTGAATTAAGGAAGTACATCGACAGCAATTTGGAACGAGGTTTTACTGAGCCTACCCCCATGTTTAGCTGCCCCCATGTTGTTAAAGGAGAAGAAAGATGGAGGATTGAGATTGTGTGTTGACTTTAGAGGCGTGAACGCAGTATGCATCAAAAACATGTATCCTCTCCCTCTTATGAAGGACTTATTGAACCACTTGTCAAAGGGCAAAGTATTCACCAAGCTAGATCTCAAGGAAGCTTACTACTGGGTCTGCATCAAAGAGGGAGATGAGTGGAAAACAGCTTTTAACTGCCCTCTGGGTAGCTTCCAATTCAAAGTCATGCCTTTCGGACTTCAGGAGGCTACTGCAGTGTTTATGCAGCTCATCAATGAGGTGCTACACCCGCACCTTTACCAGGGGTCTTCATGTACCTGGGTGACATCCTTATCTTCAGCAAAAACATGGAAGAACATGTTCAATTGGTCCAACAAGTTCTAGAAAAATTTCTAGCCACCAAATTAAATGTGAAACTCTCAAAATGCAAATTCCACAAAGAGTCACTAGACTACCTAGGTTACCAAATATCCAACCTGTAGATTGAAATGGACCCCGGAAAGGTGAAAGCAGTGCTGGACTGGCAACCCCCCAGAACCCCAAAACAATTTCAAAGTTTCTTGGGGTTTGCCAACTTCTATAGACAATTCATTCTGTCCTTTGCTGAAGTTGCCCTCCCATCAACAGAGGTATTAAAAATGGGCCCATCACCCACCATACCAAAGCTGGGTCAACCCCTGGCTTGGACTATGAACTGTCAGAAAGCTTTTGAGACATTAAAATGCCTCTTTGCAATGGAGCCCATCCTCAAGCACCCAGATGCGACTGACATTTTCTTGTCCAAACAGATGCAAGTGATGTAGTGGTGGCAGCCATTTTGCTGCAAAAAGACTCTCAAGGTTGACTGATACCTTGCGCTTATGTGTCCAAAAAGCTGACAGGTACAGAGTGAAGCTGGGCGGTCTGGGAGAAAGAAGCATTCACCGTATGGTGGGCTTTATTGACTTGGAGGCATTTTCTAAAAGGGGCATCAGAGGCCTTTGAGGTATGGACTGATCATAAGAACCTCGAGGTTCTAAAGACCCCTAGGGGATTATCACCCAAACAAGTCCACTGGGCCCAATATTTCAAGAGATTCAATTTCAAGATTAAATATATCCCCAGAGGGAAAAACATACTGGCAGATGCTCTGCCCAGAAAACCTCACTTTGACAGCCACCAAGAGGAAATAGTACAAGCCTTAATTTCAGATGCTCAATTGCCCGGTCAAGTAACCACTCGAACCCAAGCTAATCACTGCAGAATTGAAAACAGCCCTATTGACTGATCCTTGGTTCTTGGACCATCAAACAAAGTTGACAATGAATGATGGAAAGGGACCAAGCTTTACGTACCTACAACCCTAAGACTACTTGTACTAAAGTGTAGCCATGATTCCCAGCTGGGAGGCCACTTTGGATTCCTAAAAACCTTGCATTTACAAAGAAGACAGTTCCGGTGGCCAAAAATAAAATCTAATGTCGAGGACTATGTAAAAACTTGTTCAATTTCTGCCACAATGAAACACCAAACTGGAAAACCCACTGGCCTCCTGCAACAAGTTGCTGAACCAACCAAACCTTGGGAAGAAATCGCAATGGACTTTATTGTTGAATTACCTAAGAGTGAAGGGAATATGGTCATTTGGACTATAATTGACTTATTCTCTAAACAGGCCCATTTTATAGCCTGCAAAGGGCTTCCATCTGCAAAAAAACTTGCAAAGCTATTCATGAGACATAACTATAGACTACATTGTGTACCTCGCAGAGTAATATCAGACAGAGTGGTACAATTTACTGCAAAATTTTCGAGGGAATTTCTGAAATCTATTGGCTCCTCTGAAGGGTTATCTTCAGCTTTCCATCCTGCTTGTAACGGAGCAGCGGAGAGGGCTAATGCCATGACTGAACAATACATTAGATGCTATGTAAACTATCAACAAGAAAATTGGACTGAGTTATTACCTTTTGCAGAAGTTGCTGACAATAATGTCATAGCAGCACAGGATTGACTCCATTCTAAATCAACACTGGAATGGATTTTGTCCTGATGCCAGAGTTACCTAGACAACCTCCCTCATCCATGTCCCTGACAGAATGGATGAACTCATTAAAGAAAGGGTGGGAAGGTACAAAAAAAGCTTTGAACGAAGCTGCAAAAATTTATAGAAAACAGGTGGATAAACATAGATCCCTTCAACTGCCTTTTAAAGTAGGGGACAAAGTATATTTGTCAACCAAGTATCTTAGGTTGAAACTGCCCAGTAAGAAGCAGGGTCCAAAATTCTTGGGTCTGTTCCCAATTTCAAAGATAATCAATCTGGTCACTGCCCAATTATGTCTTCCTTGACTATTGGGGAAAATTCATCCAGTGTTCCATTGTAGCTTACTAAAACCAGCTACTACACTGATGATAAGACACTACCACTTGCTCCCCCTAAACCATTAACAGTACAGGGGGAAACACATTATGAGATTCAAAAAATTCTCGATTATGGCCGATTGTAATATTTGGTCTTATGAAAAGGATACCCCCTCTCAGATGCTAGTTGGGTAAAGAGTTGGGATGTTCATGCTGATCAATTGGTTAACCAATTCCATGAGGATTTCCCCCACAAACCGAAGGATCCTAGTGGTGGGGAGAAGGGGTTAAGGACAATGTATTAACCCCATGTGTGTGTCTTTTTTCTTTTCTTTTAGGAGGAGGAGTTTTCAAGGGGGACACACCTGTCAGCTTTGAAATTCAGCTGCCACATATTTTTTTAGAGAGTTAGAGGAATTGAAAAGTTCAAGCTTATTCTGTTTGTCATATTAAGAATTTTCAGTTGCAGTTAATTGGTTCTCATGATTTATGAAGTGTAGAAGTGGGAAGAGAGAAGGTGGGTTCTGTGCAACATGTGAAAAAACTTTCACTTGGGAAATTGCTTTTGACATGCCAGATCTGTTCCTAATAAATCAATTGGAGTGATAATGTCTCGGAGTGATTGATATCACGGATACTTTCTGGATGCTTGACAGTAGCCACATGTTGCTTACATGCTTTCTAGCTGTAAAAATCAAACTCTTATAGAAATAGAAGTTTTTATTTCTTGCAATGGCAATGTTATATATAATACTGGTCCACAAGCCTGGTGGTTTGGTCAGTCAAAACCCAATAATTCTGACTGTAACTCCACTATGTCTATTAGTCGATCTGTGGATCAATTAAATAAGATAATCATCATCAACCTCATCAAACCATTGTCCCTGGATGACTCAATGAGTCAGAAGGAACCTTGGAGGTCTTTTAGTCCAGCCCCTGCTCAAGCAAGAGACCCTATACCATTTTAGACAAATGACTGTCCAGTCTCTTCTTAAAATCTCCAATGATGAAGCCCCACAACTTCTGAAGGCAAACTGTTCCACTGGTTAATTCCAGATTAATTCTCTCCTTGATTAGTTTCTATCATTTCTTGTCCTGCCTCTGGAAAATAAATGGACCCGCTCCCCTTTATGACAGCCTCTCAAACACTGGAATACTGCTATCATGTCCTCCCAGTCCCTTTTTTCTCTAGCTAAACCCAAATCTTGCAACTATTCTTCATATGCTTTAGTCTCTAGGCCTTTAATCATCTTAGTTGCTCTTTTTTAGTCATTATAGTTGCTCTTCTTTGCACTTTTCCCAAAGTCTCAACATCCTTTTTTGAAAATGAAACTAGCATACAATAGCAGCTATAAAGATATTGGGAAGTCCTAGAATATAGAGTATAAGAGTCCTTTGGATTTTATGAAGAGAAGGACATTGATAAGTAGCAAAACTATATTTGCTGACAACAATGTATAGTGAGACCTGGAGGCCAAGATAACAAGCTGAGAGAAAATCACATGTTAATTAAATTATAGTTGAAGGGCAATTGGGAAATGGATCAGTAGCTGAGAAAAGTGAGAACAGCTTTTTTTTCTTTTTTTAATTAAAGGGAAGGATACAAAGGAAAGAGCAGGATTTAAGATTGGCAATATGGATCTGACTGAAATAGATAAACAATGATTTAAGACTGGTGAATAGAGAAGAGTGAATTAAAGAATTAATGTATATTTGGTCAGTTTAAAAAGTAAGCTATGGGACTGGATGTAAAAGAATAATAAATCAATTTGTATTGACATAAAGTTGTGGGAATTAAGGAACAAGAAAGAATAAAGGATACCTGCAGATCAAAAACAAATTGAAATTCAGATTGCATTATAGAAATGCAATCATGTGTATGTCAACTAATTTAGGTATATAATAATGCAAAGATGACCATAAAAGATTAAATGAACATATATTTGTCACTGAATTCAAGCTGCTAATTTTAATATATAAAGCTCTATTAAGATCTGCAAGGAAGATTTTTCAAATTGGGGCACAGTAGCTTTAAGATTTGCAGTCATTTGAAATAAAAATTGGTGCACTCATTGAAGATGTTCCATGGCATTCCATGATAAGTGAAGACACTTAATCAGGATTTTCATTAAATGTTATGCCTATACAAATCAAGATGTTTCAAGAGTTTGCGTGTGTGTGTGTGTGTGTGTGTTTGTGTGTGTGTGTGTAAAATAACAAAATGAAACAAAAACACTGGCCTCTCAGTATGTAATCTTTTTTAAAAAAAAATTTTTTAAAGTTCTGATGATTGTAAACTTTTTTATAATGAAAGGCAGAGAAACAAAAGGCTCTTAGAATATTCTCTTAGCTGAGCAATCTTGAATGGAATTGGTTATTTAAATTGAGTCTAAAAAATCAAAAGGAGCTCCCATAATCATTGACCTTCTAATGCCTCAAGAGTCATTCTTGTTCCCCATATCTTCTAATATCTGCACAGAACCATTGGACAAAGCTGTTCATCCAGAATTTGGGATGAGGGATCGATCATCAGTAAAGGATGCTAAGCATAAGAAAATGCTAAACTTCAAGATTTTGGATAATCTTACCAAGTGTTTGCTTTAAGCTTAATATCTTGCAATTATAAAACAGCTGTCTCTGAAGTTTGTTTTTCTTTATCTTCTGTTATGAAAATATTAATTTTGCATTTAGCTATCTTCATTCATAGAGGTCATGTTTTCTCAGTACGCAAGCGACATTGATGTAGTACAATAGCTATTGTCCTAGGTTAGAAAATTTAGTCAGTTTAGAACTAGATTATCATGTATTTAATGTTTATCTCTAAAGAGATTGTTAGAATAAGCTGCCCTGGAAAGTGCTAATTAAGCCTGTGAAAAGGAGAAAAAAAATCCTCAATTAAAAAGATAAATGTGATAAAGCTGGCACTTAAGCCATTTAGAACCAAGGATGATTTAAAATCCTGCTTTGGTCACAATTTATTGTATTTCTGTGGGAGATTCACATACAGTTTTAATTATGTCTGATAAGTGCAAAGCGAAATGCAGATATACCAAGGACCATTGCATACTGACACTTTTCAGGGTCAGTTTTGTTTTTCATAATTAATACATAGACATGATGGATTTCTGTAATGGTTCAATGCTATTTATCCCAATTTACATCTTTCTACTTCCCTAAAAAGGTTCAGATATGAATTATATGTTTTACCAAGTCCTTCTCCTTGATGACTTGACGGTTATCTTAGCTGAAAGAAATCCAAAGGAATCTATATAAGCTGATATCCCAGTTCCACCTCCCATAAAATCTTAAAAACATGGAAATACAATATATATTCTTGAGCTAGTTGCCCTTGACACTGGAAAGCTAGCAATTCTTATAGCGCGCTTCCTACATCCATGCATTGACCCACTCCATTGTAGAAGATGAATCCTGTGAAGAAGCTATTATATTATAGGTGATTTTGTGGGGGAGGCTGCACAGCACATTACAGTTATTGGTACTGTAATCTTCTTTAGCTTGGTTTCTCCTAAGTAGTGTTATATACTGCTAATAAATGAAATTATTAGAAAAACTCACTAACATGCATATAATCAGAAACTCTAACCTATGTTCTACTATGTGTTGGAAGATTAGCTTTATGCCTCTCATTTATGAACTCTAGTTCCTCAACTATCACATAATTTCTGTTTGCTGGTCAGACTCTGCCAAACTAAGGAGGATAAATATAATTAAATAGGACAAAGCTTATCAATCAACACAGCTTCAGGAACATGCCTCATTTACAACCAAAGACAACTGGGGCTGCTGAGTTACAAGAAGTGGTGGAAGGTTGGAGTAGAATTACAATAGATTTTGAATTACATTTTCATTTTTTTCTAAGAAATAAAATCATGAAAAAGGAAAGATTCATGGTAGGAAAAACCATGGAAAGCAAGGCATGTGATTGATTTATGATTTTTGTTGTTGTTGAAAGAAAATGCTACTTCATTAAAACTCACTTATTGTTTTCAATTACTTCTTCATTTATTATTTACTTATGTAATCTTGTCTTTATATTCCATCTTTCTTCCAGGTATCAAGTAAGCACATGCATGCACCTCTCATCACATTTTATTCACATATTCACAATCCCATATAGTTGTTAGACCAGGGCTGTCAAACTCCTGGCCCACAGGCCAGATGCATTATGTGCTAGCCACACCCATGCCCAGTGAAGGGGAGAAAAGTCCGATATCTCATGTGATGGCACCATGATGACATAAGTTTGATATACTTGCATTAGACTAACTGATATTAATTGAGCCTATATTTCTGTAAGGGGTTTATCAGGTCAGGATTAGTAGTCACTAATTACTACTCTTGATTGTTTATAGAGATTTGAATGACTGCTCCCTCCTTACAGTTTATTTAGGTTAAGGAGGTACTGTTCTACAGGCCTTTCCATCTGACCAACCCTATAGAAGCCAGGTGCAAAAAACTACTAATCACACAGCACACAATGAAATAATAAATGCTGAAAACCACAATCAGTAATAATAGCAGAAATGAAGAAATTCTGCAACAAACTTCAAAGATTCATAACTGAGGCAATATGATGGTAATATAAATAAGCAGGATTCATTGTATGTTAACCTGATAATAGATGGACACAAAAAGTGATGCAATGGTGGTTTATAAGATCCAGTTAGATGATCTCCTACAACAGAGAGATGGCGGTGGACTGATCACCTTCCCAATTGGAACATCATAGCAAAAAACCAAATAAGATATAAATCTTTGTTAAAACTGTCCATTCAGATATCAGTGCAATGTAGAAGAATATGGCAATTAAATTTAAATTTAAAGTGAAAGTAAACAAACCCAGCATTCAGCGTGTGGCACAATCAGATTTTTGCTTGACTCAAATATTTGTGCCTAGGGGGAAAAAAAGAGCTACCACATCAGGGATACTTCTATTTGTTTCCTATTTTTCATTTTATTTCCATTTGATTTAAAATGTGTAGGTCCGTGTGTATGTGTGTATCCATTTTATATATGCAAAAAGCAAAATAGGGTGTCTGGAGAAGATAAACAAGGCCCAGGAGGGCAAGAGCTTTCACAGACTTTTGCTGCAAAGGAAGCAGTTATTGCTCCTGGCAAAAACTCCTAGATGTTTGCTATGATGCCTTGCCAGAGATTCAGCAGAAGCAAATAAACTTCTGTTCATTAATGAGATTGAAGTGTTTTCATAAAACAAGAAAACTATATGGAATAAAAATAGGAGGAATAAAACCCTTGGATGATTAAATCAGTGGGTTGCTTTATAGGAGAAAAATTCTTTCTACGGAAAACTATTATTGAACCCAGAATCCAACTGGGAATCTAGGAAAGGATTTCTGGGATTTAATGGAAAGATAGCTGCTGATCTGTCTTTCCTTGACTGCCTTACAAAGTGCTCAGAAATTATAAGGGAATGCAGTAGATAATTATATTTCTTATCAAATGTTCTTTTAATTCACCAAGAAAGGAAGCAGGTATTTAGAACAAAAATTATCACACTCATTTCCAATCATTCATATCTGAATTTATCTATCACCCCTTTTCTTCACTTTTCTCTAAATCTTGATTATAAATATACAGTACTTAACCAGCTATTTTTTTTTACCATTTCAAGACATCCTAATAAACAAAATTAGATTTGCAGCCAATTCTGAATGCTGAGAAGTTTATGCCAGCAAGGTACCCTAATTCAAAAATTACTCAATAATGCATCAAACATAATACTGTACAGGAAGAAAAATGACAATAACAGATGCTGTCATCAGAGTTCCTTGTTCCTTCATTGTACTGTACCTCAGTGATACCTTCATGATATCATTATAGATAAAAAGTTCATGGAACCAATATGCACAAGCAGTAGCAATAACTGGGGGGAAATAATACAGAAAAGTGATGCCTTCTTTTTTATGTTAATGCTGTTTATCTAAGATTCTCTTTACTAATGTTCAAGTATTTTGTTTTCAGTCATTTGAACAATTTCATCTTGTTTCACAGCAGCAACATCTCCAGGAGGTAGGCTTGCTTGTACCTTTTGTCCCAGGTGTGAATACAGGATAATATATTCAAGTCAAGTCCTTATGTATGCTGTTGAACTGACTATCAAATAGAAGATAAGAACATGCAATCATTCAGGACTGATTTAGTGTTATATGGATAATTTCTAAAAATACTGAAGATCATATGGTGACATTTAATATAGAAAACAATACATTTAAAATCACTGCCAACCTCTGCACATTTGCTATCTTATTAAATATCTGCATCTGGTTCAGTGGGTATATAAGTTCTATTATATAGTCAATCAAAAAAGTGTGGATTTCACTATGAAGTCAGAAAAAGCAGGGTGAAGGGCACAATTTAAGCTAGAGCTTGATAAAAACTTGGTTAGGAATGTCATTTTAAGTTTGAATGGGTTTACATCTTTAGGGTCAGGAAAATTCCAATCTAAGAAAATGAAAAAAGCACCTTGTGATCAATCCAAATCTTTATAATAAAGTAGAGAAACCGTGGAGAACTTGTGAAGTCTTTCAGTGAAAAATAAAAGTACCTTAAAACATAATGGAAATTGAAAGTCCCAAGAAAATACAAATCAGTCAGAAAGATTATACATTAGAATAAGAGATGAATTAGAAGACACCTAAAAACCATATATCAGAAGTCAGAATGGATTTGTTAAGAATAAATCTTGCTAGACTATACTTACCCCATTTTTACAAGTAGGAATTAACTTTCTTAGTATCATTAAAAAAAACTATCCCCATTGAAGTGGCATAAACATTGAATAAAGAAATGCTGTTTTGTGGGAATGCTACTGCTTATATAACTTTGGTAAGCATTTCACAAAATGCCAGATTCAAAGATAAGAACAAATAAAACATGCATTTTCCTGGGATCGTGTGACTGTTAGCCCATGGAAGATACGTCTTCTTTAAACAGTTGCTGTCAGATGCAATATGCACATCTAAAATACTCTGAAACCCTTTGTTTCCTTCTCAACTTGAAATTTCTGCATGGCCTTACAAGGATTCCATGATTAGCAAGGCACTTATGTGTGAACTGGATGGAAGAACAATGAAGTGCAGGCATACATAACTTCAAAAATTGTACTGAAAGGGCACATATCAATAATCCTTTTCAGATCATACAGAGGCATCGAGCAGGGCATCACGTGAATCCTCTTGGAGTATTTATATTCAACATATTTTTATTTACAAATTTGGATGAAGAATTGGAATGATTGGAATTGTCCCAAAGTCATTACAATTTTTAGGATAGCTAATATCCTAAAAGACAAAAATTAAATTCAAAATAAGATTGGTGTGCTAAAGAAATGGGTTGAAAATAACGAAGCAGGATTTAACAGGGAGAAACTCACTTGTTCACTTCAAAGAAGAATTAGAAGGGAACTATAGAGAAGTATGATATTTAGCATTAAGAATTACAACGTAAGTTACATAAGTTACAAGAAAGCAATTTTTGATTAAATATTAGAATAAAACCTCTTAACAGTAAAAGGAGTTCAGCAATGAAACTATTTACTCAGAGACCCATTCTAACTCTATGGTTCTATAATTTTATGGTTTTGATTCTATGATTTGTTATTTTTAAAAGAACATTTTATTATAAGAATAATGAAATTCAAAAGAAGAAAAGTCTGTATTAGGTAATAATGGTTGAATAACACCATGAGATATAACTATTGAGCACAAACAAAAATATTATGGGGAAATTTTATAGTTATATGTTCTCCCCTTCACTTCCATTTATTTCCCAACTGCTGACCATAAGCTAGACATTTATACTTTACATTGAACATTAAAGATTATTGTTTGCATGTCCTTTCATCTATTATTTTTTATTGGTCTTATACCTTATTTTTCTAGAAATTATACTCCAAATGTCTAAAATTTGTCCTGCTGTGGCAAATTTGTGTATACTTATGTATACTACTATTAGTGTTATGTAGTAGTAGCACACAATCATGTGCTACCTTGGTACAATAGTACCTATATTATTTGTTTTTGTATCCAATTGTATGTCAAATAAAATACAAAATATTTCATTCTTTTTCACATCTTATTATTATGGGTTAATTAGCTTGTTATTATCTTTATGTTTCATTGATTTTGTACTTGGTGAATCCACCAAACTTTTGGCTTTTGTCATAAATAGTCTTGTAGATATTTGGTTACACAGTGTCTTTGTGATCTGCATAGTATTTCAACTTATATTCATCACCCTGAATTTTCATCCTAAATACTTATTTTTCCTTCCAAAATTTGTCCATTAAAATTTCTAAAGCAATTATAAATAATAAAGTAGAATAATAAATGAGAAAATACACACCCTTTCTTGGTGCCTTTGTTTATTAGAAAATTGGTTGAGAGTGTTCTGTTTGCTGTGATCTTTGTTATTTGTGATTGATGTAAGTTTTCATCCAAGTGTTAAATTCTTGCCCTGGGTTCATTTTGTTTCAAACTACTAATAAGAAATTGTCAAAGGCTTTTTTCTGCCTCTAAAATTATTATTGCTGTCTTTTTTACATTTATTATAAATGTAATGGTCCTTGGTGCTCTCTGGCTTCATTGTTTTCTTGCAGACATTTCATTATCAAAACTTGCTGTGCTGTTGAAGTTACCTAGTTTGGGTAACGAAATACCTGCAAGAAAACAACCAATCTCAGAGAGCATCAAGGATCCCTCATGACAACCTTGAGTACAAATATTCTTCTTTATCAATATATTTATTATAAATCTACTGTTGCCCTTTATTTTTCTCTGTAGAATATAAGCTATATTGTCAGTATGTATATATTGACAATATAGCTTATATATATTATATATAAAAATATATTTCCTCAAACATTCAGTTAAGTACTGTAAAAATTGCTTATAATCAAAGTTCAGTAAAAAATCTGTACATGACTGAGATTTCTCTGGATCATTTCCTTCTTTGTAAATCAGGGTTATATTCGCTTCCATTGATGTTTTTTGTTCTTTATAGTTTCACTCTTTTTCCTTACTAATGACTCCAACGGTTCTTACATTTTATAGCATGAGGCTGTTGGTCCATCTGGGCTTGGTACCTTACCAAGTTTTTTAATTGCTTCTTTATTCTCTTACATGCTTAATATTTATTATTTGTTAACATAAATGTGTTAATGTTAGCAGATAGTTCTACATCAGGGGTGTCAAACTGTTGGTCCATAGGCCAGATTCATCTTGCATAGGCCATGCCCACCCCAGCTCTGTGAAGGGAAAAAACATCACAAAATGTCACGTGATGGCAACGTGATGATGTGAGTTTCACACCAATGTTCTAATGGTGCATATAATACCACTGTTGTGTGAGCTGCATTGGTTGTTATTTTGCTTTTGGGTCTAATTCAAAGTGTTGGTTATTAGTTTTAAAGCCATTATAGCATGGTTGCAGGATATCTGATGAGCCATCTCACCGCAATTTAATTGGCCCACCCCACTTGATCCAGCATAAGGGGCCTGCTGCAGACCCCGTCAGACAAGAAACTTCAGTTGATGGAATTGACTAGAAAAGCCTTTTCTGTTCTGGCTCCCATCCAATGGAACATTCTGCCAACAGAGATGAGATTTTGCCCCCACCCGATGAGTTTCAGTTCTTATTTCATTCTGATTTATTTTAACTGCTTTTATATTTACATTTTTACCATTTTCTAAGCTATTGGTGAAGTGGGTAGGATATTAAATAAACAAACAAACACATACTTACATAAAATAAATACATACATAAAATAAATACATACATAAAATAAATACATACATAAAATAAATACATACATAAAAATAAATACATACATACAAATAAATAAATTGAACTGCATATGTCATTGGGATAATTTAATTCCTGAATATATATGGTGCAAAAGCCTTGGAAGCCTATGATTTAAGATCATGCAGCAAGTATGGCAAATTCTCTCTTTGGTGATAAATACACATTAATAGAAGTAGCTTTAAGGTAGCATTTTAAATTGCACAGTGATTGCACAATCTATAAATTTTACATATCAGGAAAAACCTTTGTAAGTTTGTTATTTTTGATTTGAAAGAGTTAATTCTTTATCTCTTGTCTTTCTAAATTTGTTTCTTCAGCCAGTTTTTAAAATGCAAAGGGAATTACTTGGATAAAAGCTAATTACAATACAATTTATGGATTAGTTTCTGTGAATCTATGGATGCTTACATTTGTGTATGTGTTTTACTTTTGGAGCATTTAAGAATATTTTTTGGTGTTTTTTTTTTCTATCTTTGATGTAAAGAATAAAAAAGAATAGCTCCTTAATTCTTTTATTTAATTTTTAAATGTTGAAAAGAAGTGATAATCCTTCTTAACTCTAGCAGATAAACTTCTATCCACATTTGAGATTGGAAGTCAATAAAGTATAGAAGTTGAAAGCATCTCATAGCCCTGATCTGCTGCTTTCCAACTGACTTCAGTTCTAACATTAGCATATATAACATAAACATGACCAAAATGTTCCTTGGGAAATAAGATGGGCGGGGGAGGGAATATTGATAAAACAATGTAAAAAACCCTGTCAAGTATAAGTTTGAACTGAATGAAGATTTGTATTTTAGCTTTCCAACAGAGCAAATATCAGCACAAGCAGGTTGAGAATTATAAGGAATATTCATATGTAAAGTTATTTTATGTATTTCATTAATTGAATCATTTCTTCAGTAATTGGATATGTGCTTTCAAGGTCTGGAGCATTTAGAGAAAATTGGAGAAATAGATATACTTGGTGCAATAAGAAAACAAAGTATTCTTGTTTTCTTGTTGCATCAAGTGATGTCATTCTTGGACTACATTATTGTGCTCTGTTTCTTCTTAACATTCAGTGTAAAAAAATTTGGAAGAAAGACTCAAGGTCTTCAACCATACTATAATATTCATGAACTATGTATGTCCAATAGTTTACTTTTTAATTTAATAATTAACTACTTTTTAATTTAATAATGGGCTGTCTGGATTCTGTATCAGATAAAGAAGGTTTCACCTCTTTGCTAAAATATTGTTTATTCTTTTGATTCTGGCTCAGCCTGAAAAAGATATACAGTGAGCCATCACAATTGCAGTACTTCTTCACTAAAAAATATTTTTTTTGGAATGTACTGCGGTTTTTAAAATATTTTATTTACAGGGGGATATGAGTAGGAAAATAAAAAAGCTGCTGAAAGGTGATCAGTAGGGAATAAATTTAGGCTTTATACAGTTAGGGAAAATGATCCCAATAATCCTTTCAAAGAGTCATGCGAAAAGCACGTTTCTCCTCCATGCAACCTTGTCCTTGTGAAGAAACCTTCCATCTGAATAAGAATGAAGAGCTACCTTCTGCTCTCCAATTAAAGCCTTCAAGGGAGGGAGGAAGCCCACTGATTCTCATTCACATGCTTCTGAAAACACAGAATGGAAGTACCTGAAGTGTATCCTTCATAGAACAACAATATTATTATACTGTTTTCTTTAAACCACAAGGCCAACATGCTGGAAAACACAGTGCATAAGGTATGGGCTTTAGAAGAAGAAGAAAAAAATGTCTCTCACTTTGTTATAAATATAGCAAATTATAGAAGACTAGAACAGCTGTATTTATTCTTTTGCCATAGGTTTCTCACCAACCATGGTATGTTGATAGTAAGATATGTACACTCAAAAAGGGAAAGAAAGAATTATGCAATATGTTCCATCATTTTGCAATTTGTCCCATCTTCTTCTTCTTGTGCTATATCTGTCATTGGAAGTTGGCAATCATATTGGCAATCCTATTTTTATCAAAAGCTGCACAAAAAAGTTCTGTTGAATTTTGTCCAAACCAATCCCCTTAGATTTTGAAGCTGTAATTTTCTACTTCTGCCTGGACTCGTTTGCCTTCCATCTTTCCTTGAAGGATTAAGTGAAGTATGCCGTATTTTTCTGGGTGTGTTGCACCGCATGTCCAAAATATTCAAACTTTCTTTCTTTTTTTGTTTTTATTACCTTGGCTTTCCCAAGCAGCTTATCACCTCCACATTTCTGATTTTGTCAACTCAGCTTATACATAACAGCCATCTGTAAATCCACATTTCAAATGCTTCTAGTCTCTTGAAGTGACTTTCTGTCAGAAACCAACTCTCCACTCCATAGAACAGGATAGAGATGTAACATCTGACAAGCCTGATTTTCAATTTTAGGCTTATGAAGACCTTTTTCATTTTGAAGAATGCTGTTTGAGCTTTTTCTATCCTTGTTTTTACTTCAGTGGTCATGTTCCTGCTTTCATGTAAATTAGAACTGGGGTACGTGATCCTTTCAACTTTTAGTGGTATTCCTTCCATCAGTGGTAATTAATAGGTTGTTTGCCGATGACCGTGATCTTGGTTTTTGTAGTGTTAAGCTTCAAGCCGTATTTTTCAGATATTCTGTTGATGAGTAACTGAAGGTCTTCATGCTTACTGGCAAGCAAACTGTGTCATCTTAAATAATTGATCTCAACACCATTTACTTTAAGGCCAGTATTGATGTTTTTCAGTGCTTCATTGAAAATGGATTCAGAGTAGATATTAAACAACAGCAAAGACAGAATACAGCCCTGTCTCATTCCACTTTGTATTTCTGCATTATCTGAGTATTTTCAGCCTAGTCTCACATTTGCTACCTAATGCCAATATAGATTATTTATGATTTGGATGCCTTTCTCATCTAGTCCCACTTGTTTAAGGATTTGTAATAGTTTGCTGTGTCTTATTTTATCAAATGCTTTTTCAAAATCAATGAAGCACATGTAAACACTGTGACTGACATCTCTACAATGCTGTGCAGAACCTGAATACTGAATAGGCCATCTCGTGTACCAAGACACAACAATTTGGCTCCTCATTTTACCCACCTTGGAAGGATGGAAGTCTGAGTCAACCTTGAACCTGGTGGGATTTGATCTGCTAAATTGCAGTAGGAGTAGCTTGCAGTACTGCACTCTATCCACTGTGCCACTGAGGTTCTATAAAGTTACAAAGAATAGTATTTATGGAACCTGGGAAAGAAGTGGCTATAGAATAAGGCTGTAGTTATGACACTGTGAGTGACAGCTTCACTGCTCTCTTTATTCACTCATCTGAAAATTCCTTGTATGCTTTAGAGAATGATGGAGCACCACTGTTTCCAAATTATTCTCAGCATGGCTCCACTGCAAATTTAACTGGTTTTGAAACTTCCTTAAACTGTCATGTTTTCCCTCCAAGGGATTTTGGTAATTGTAGATTTGTGATAAGGTTCATTGTTAAGTGATTTCTACTATACTCTGTACAAGAATTGTAGTTCCCAAGGTATTTTAGTAGGGAACTAGCCATGAAATTGATCTAGTCTGGACTGGCATCTTGACTTTGCTCTTTATTTATGAAAATGTCCCAGATCATCTTTGGCCAACACCCAACTTCAAGCTTGTTTTCAGGATAATCAAATTGTCCTTATATTATGTTACAAGTGACTTTGCTGTTTTCTGCCAAGTAATTTAGATAAGCCTCTTCTTGTGGAGATATAATGTTGTTTTTATGCTAATTATCACAAATAGCTAGTTCCTCTGCATTAACAAAATTAAGTTAGAAGACATCACTATCTTGATTAATGGGACTGAGTGGAATACTGTTTGCAGCTGTATTTGAGTACAAATTTGAGTTTGGGAAAGGGAGGAATTCTAGAATTAGAGCTAAGTGTATTTAATCCATATACTGAATCATGATACTTTAATAGAAATGGGAACTTCAATTGAAAATGTAAACTTGAACATACATTCCTACTGATTCTACAACAAGGTATAGAGGATGGCTGGGGAAGGATCTTCAACAGGGATGAAATTCAAAAAATTTCCCTACCAGCTCTGTGGGCATGTGACTAGGTGGGTGGGTGTGGCCAAGTCATTTCTTTGCCCTTGTTGTTGTTGCCCTCTCTCTCTCATCTCAGATGAAGATGTGCCACCCTTCTGGCAGCTGCCAATCCATCTCCTTCCCGCTGGGCATGTGAGTGCTTCTGACAAGAAGGAAGAGAAGCACAGTTGGAGAAGGGTTGGTGGGTACCAAAGGGGTGGAAAGCACTTTACACTTCCCTCACAGGCCAGGAACACCCAGGAAGGGCTCTGATGCTGCAGTCTTCTGCGTGCTACTCTCCCTCCCTGCATGCATCAGTCCATTCACCGCTGGTATCACCTCTATTGCTGACAAAGGTGTGACCAGGTGGGTGTGGGTGGGGCCAACCAGGGGTGATTGGTTTGGCGAACTGAACCAAATTATCCCTACTACCTCGGCCAAGGTGGGTCAAGGTGGTCGAATTTCACCACTTGTCTTCAACCTTCCTAGTCATTTTTCCCTTAGTGCAGTTCCTGATTATGAGATACCAAGGGCTTTTCTGCTGCTATCAATCATCTTCCTGGAGAAAGGAACTACTTTGATCAACCTTCTTCTCCTTAATACTAGCTTATGGGAAATAAGGCTCTCATTTATTTTTTAGTGTTTTTAAAAAGGGTTTAGGAGGACTCCTGGCAGGGGTGGGGAGGGGAGGGGCCAGCTGATCTTTCAAACTATCACTTCACTGAACTGGATGTAAAATTAACATCCGGTTCACCTGAACTGGCTGAATTCCACCCAGGGGTGGGATTCTGCCAGTTCGCACCTATTTGGTAGAATTGGTTGTTAACATTCTAAGCAGTTCAGAGAACCAGTTGTTAGAAGAAATTACTGGCCTAATCCTGTAAGGAAGGCAGGAAGGAAACATTCTGGTGTTGCTTACAGAAACTGACTCTCCGTTAACCCTTATTACATTCTTGGCAGGACTAGACTTCCTGTCTCAGGAATGTCTCTGGAGTTTTTTCCCCCTCCTTTGCTGGTACTTTGCTTGTGTGGAGTGACCATTCAAAGTTACAATGGCACTGAAAAAAGTGACTTATGACCATTTTTTACACTTACGACTCTTGCAGCATCCCCACAGTCATGAGAGGCCAGGTGAGGAGCCTTGATGTGAATGATATTGAGTTGGCTACGCCCAGCCAATAACATGACCACCAAGCCATGCCCACCAACTTAGCCACGGCCACAGAACTGGTTGTTAAAAAATTTGAATCCCACCCCTGATTTCACCCCTGATTTAAGGTTTAAGATTTATGAATGCATTTCTATTTAAGTATCCATCAAAAATAAGAAAATATATATATATGTTTTCTGAGGTTCTCGCGGGTATTTGTATGTGGATCTTTGGTTGTTCGGGTTTTCTCCCGCGTAAGATTCGAAGTATCTAGGCAACGTTTCGATGAAGTCTCATTCATCATCTTCAGGCTTCTGTCTTCAGCTCTTGCTTCTCAGAGTGATGTGAGATTGCAGCTGCTTCTTCCTTTTAACTGCTAGTGGGGGTGGGACTTGATTGGGTGGGGGCTTGGCTGTGTTCTGATTGGGTGGGGGTGTGTTCTCATTGGTAGGGGGTTTGGCTGTGTTCTGATTGGTTGGGGGGTTGGCCGTGTTCTGATTGGTTGGAGGCGTGTTCTGTTCAGGTGGAGGCTTGGTTGTGCTCAGGTTGGTCTTAGTTGCTGGGGGATTTGAGTTGGTGAGCTGTGATCTTGCTGTTTGGCTTCGAGTTCGTGGTCGTGCTGCATCTTCATAGTGGGTGTCAGTTTGCTTCATGTATGGCTCGGAGGGGTTTGAAGTGGGTAGTGATGCAGCTGCAGTGCGGCTTCTGGTCCATGGTAGTGTCTCATCTTCTGAGTGGGTGTGAGTCTGTTTTCTACATGGAAGTGTGGTGGTGGCATCTTGTGTGGCTCTCATGGGTGTGGGTCTGGTGTCATTCTTCATGTTAGGTACTCGTCTGTTCATGAGGGTGGGTTTCCAAATGGCTGGAAGGCGGGAGGTGTCATCTCGTTTGTTCATGCTGTGTGGGCGTTTTTCTATCTCTATGGCTTCTCTGATTATTCTGCTGTTGAAGTGTTCGGTTTTGGCGATGGTTCTGGTATTTTTAAAATCAATTTCATGTCCTGTGGCTTTGAGGTGTTGGACCAGGGAAGAGGTCGTTTCTTCTTTTTTGATTGAGTTCTTATCTTCTTCAATGCGTGCACTTATTCTTCTGTTAGTTTGTCCAATGCATGTGGTAGGGCAGGCAGTGCAGGGGATTTCGTATACAGTGCACAACATCTCAGACAAGATCCTCACTGAAGCTGAAACCAAGGTCCTTTCAAAAGGATTCAACTTTGCTGTCGCTCCCAAACACATCCCCAAAGAAACCATCATATGCGGAGTTGAAACCAGCCTGACCAAAACCAACCCTGACGATGCTAACAAAATCACACTCGAAATCACCAACATCCTCTGCACTAGCAAACCACCCAAAAGCAACTTATCCAAAGAAGAACAAACTGCACTACTTAACCTGAAAGAAGACACCAGCATAATAATCCTACCAGCAGACAAGGGCAATGCGACAGTGGTTATGAACACATCTGACTACCAAACCAAGTTAACCAACCTACTCCAAGACCCCACATACAAACCCCTAAAGACAGACCCCACCACCTACCTAGAAAAAACTACCAAATCCAAAATAAAAGCCTCCCCCATCAGTGAAGAAATCCAGCAAAGAATCATACCCAGAGAGAAATCATCCAGATGCCCTAAGCTTTATGGTCTCCCCAAGATACACAAAGAAGGAACCCCACTCAGACCAATAGTCAGCTCCATAGGCTCACCTCTACAAAACCTGGCCAAATTTCTCGCCAAACAACTACAACCCTATGCAGAATCCATCAACTCACACGTAAGAAACTCATTCCAGTTCATCGAGATCATAAAGAAACAAAACTTACAACCCAGCGACCTACTAGTAAGCTTCGATGTCATACCCTCTTCACCCAAGTGCCAATAAAAGAAGCCTTGACAGCCATCCAAAACAAATACAACCCCCCCAAGCACATCCTAGATCTAACCAACCACTGCCTATCCAATACATACTTCACCTACAATGGACAAAAATACAAACAAATAGAAGGAGCACCCATGGGATCACCCCTCTCACCTGTCATCGCAAACCTCTACATGGAACACTTTGAAACACAAGCTCTAGAAAAATACGACCACAAACCCAAACTCTGGCTCAGATACGTAGATGACACCTTCATAATCTGGCCACACAGGAAAGAAAAACTGAACAACTTCCTCACATACCTCAACAGCCTACACCCCAAAATACAATTCACCATGGAAACAGAAGCCAACAATCAACTTCCCTTCCTAGATGTCTTGGTATACAAAAGATCCAATGGCTCCCTAGGACACACCATCTACCAGAAGAAAACACATACAAACCGCTATCTACATGCACTCTCACACCACCACCCAGCACAGATCAATTCTGTAGCCAAGACACTCATCTCCAGAACAAAATGCTTAGCTGATGAACAACACCAAAAAACCGAACTACACACTCTCACCAACGTACTTACAGCCAATGGATTCCAAAGAAAGAAGATTACCCACCTAATCCAAAAAGAAACCCCAACCAAAATCCAAGACAGAGAACAAGAAAACAGCAAAGCCCTCCTCCCATATATAAAAGGCACCACAGACAAAATCAGCAAGAT